>NC_050531.1:24268935-24332899 GCF_002922805.2 Oryzias melastigma | reverse complement strand
GTGTTTTTAAGCTATCAGCTTCAGCATTTTAAGCTATCAGCTTCAGCATTTTAAGCTTTCAGCTTCAGCATTTTAAGCTATCAGCTTCAGTGTTTTTAGCTATCAGCTTCAGTGTTTTAAGCTATCAGCTTCAGTGTTTTAAGCTATCAGCTTCAGCATTTTTAGCTATCAGCTTCAGTGTTTTTAGCTATCAGCTTCAGCATTTTAAGCTATCAGCTTCAGTGTTTTTAGCTATCAGCTTCAGTGTTTTTAGCTATCAGCTTCAGCATTTTAAGCTTTCAGCTTCAGCATTTTAAGCTATCAGCTTCAGCATTTTTAGATATCAGCTTCAGTGATTTTAGCTATCAGCTTCAGCTTTAGCTATCAGCAGCTGGAGTAAGTCCAAGTGTTTGTCTGTTGTCATGGTAACGGTGTGGCAGCTTGATTAAGTCCAGGGTAGTGTCCAAATCCCCCCAAATAGCTATATAGTGCACTATTTTCAGTATTTTCTAGTGCTGTTCGAATCTACTAATTCTAAAATGGAGTGCACTCGAAATTTCCCAGAAGTCTTTGCGTAAAACTACTGTGCATCGATGCTCACTAGATTAGCTAATATAGACCACAATGCATTGCAGTCGAACAATTTCGAACAAAAAAACGTGTTTAAATGTAATATTTGAATAAACCGTTTACATTTTCACCAGAACACAGTGGAGTCATAAATAAACGTCGGGAAATGTTCGTAATTATTAGATTTTCACTTCCTGAAATCGGTGACATCTTATCCGGTGTTTAGAAAAACGAGAAAAAAAGTAGGGACCATTGTGTCTGAATTACCATTAAAATCCAGGCCAATATAGTCCCACACTAATTAGTTTTTTAGAAGTTAGGGGGGAAATTCTGACACAACCTAGGTGTTTGTCTATTGCCATTCTAACGGTGTAAATGCGGAAGGAAGTCCAGGTGTTTGTCTGTCATCATGGTAACGGTGTAAACACTGGAGTAAGTCCAGGTCATTGATATATATTACTGGATTGGCCCTTGCCTTTCTTCTGCTACAGACAGAGACGTGCGCGCGGACGGCATTGCTATGCATGGAGTCATGGCAGCAGAACACTGGGGGGCAGGCAGACATCAACCACAAAAGTCAGGCTAGCTCCCTTATTTCTTAACCGATGGAGTCTGAAAGTTATCTTGATAGTGGAGCTGTTGCCAGGATTGGAATGGAGTAGCAGACTTGAAATGATGAACAAAGCGATGAGGTGATCTGGAGCACTAGGGTGAAGATCCAGGAGGTGAGTCAGACTGATGGTGCGTGGCGTGTCCGAAGATAGCTCACTTGGCATGGCGGAGACAACAAGAATGCGTGGCAGGTAGATGAGAATATTCTGACCCAGGTCGGCACGTGGATGATGAACCTGGAGACAGAGGATTACAAAGCAAAGCTTAGTGACTTAACTTTAAACATATCAACTAGAGAGCGGCCAGGGTCCTGCACCAGGTAAGGTAACGAACAGGTGAAGAATGATGGGGAAGACTCCTCTTTAGTAGTAGACAGGAATTGAAGTGACGAGTGCTGCCAGCTGGGTCCAAACAGGAGGTGGAGCAGGAGCACAGGTGCACCTTGATACTTGTATTATTTTTGGATTACATACATGGTGAATACATCTCATTTACATTCAAACTATACCTTCAAATAGACAATTTCATAATACTTTGAGAGGAAGGTTCCAGCTAGCATCTTTTCAACTTAAGAACATGGATGATAACATCAAATACATCTGCCAAACTGCTAAGATTCCAAACACAGTGATAATAGCAGTAAATGTTGTGGCAGGTTAAAGTTTACATCCACAGCTCCTTCACTAACATCTGCTCTCTGCTGTGTTTGTCACTGAGCTGAAAGTGAACGCTGTATATTTTATCTGGGCTTCCTCTGGTCTGTACGACCAAGAAAGAAGTTCAACAGTGACGGCATGTGTTTCAAAAATTATGTGCGAACTCACTTACACTTTCTGACAAGAAAAAAAAAGTGCGATAACAACAAGAAGTAGGCTCTTAGAGTAGCTAGCTTTGCCAGCACAGCAATGCAGCAACGTGCATATATTACTACTGCCCACATGAATTTCCATCAGTTTTTGTGCAGGTTGAACGTGGGAATAACATCAGCCATGTTTTAAAACATGAAAGATTAATAAAAACATATATCAAAGAACCAAGCTAGCATGCTAGCACCCGCTCTATCAGACAGTTCACAGTTCTCAGACGGTTTCCGTCTCTTAAAATACGATTCCTGTCCTGTGACGATTCCTCTGGATCGGATTAGTTTGTTGTCAAGGTTTTTGAAGTTGATTACAAAACATTGCGTCCCCCTTTTAGGGTTCTTTTCATACTTATTGAGACCTCCTCCATTCATCACTCGGGTAGACTCAATGCATAGTAATGTATGTCTGTCACGCCGTATGTCACGTGATTGACGATCCAGTAATTTATATCATTGGTTCTAATGCTGTCAGACTAGAATCCTGATCCTGTGAAAAAGAACACACATTCCAGAGAATGTTCTGATTCTCCACAGCTCCTCCACAGCTGCAGCAATGTGCGAGTGAAGGTTGTCATGAAGTCCTGAAGTCATAGCAACTGGACTTAGATCATTTTCTTGTAAACGTTTTGCTCATCTCATCAAAGTGTCTTCCAGATTTGAAACCCCCCATCACTTCAATTGGGTGGCTCATTAAAGGGAAACAAAGCAGAAAAACCATACGCCTCTCCTCTTGTAGTCCCCCTGGTCCATCACAGGATCGTGTTGTGTGGTCGCGCTGGAGTTTTGATCTTTTTAGGAACCAATGAAAGGGCAGCATGGTAAATAGGAGACAATGATGTCTGAGGCACCCCCTATGTTGAGGGACGGATTGTTAACATGTACATGAATTACTTCTCTGACTCCTCTTTCAAGCTGTCTATCTTTTCTGTTTTCAAACGAGTGTCCTTTATCTTTTAAAGAAGAATAGACAGCAGAATCTGGTCCCGAGGTGTTGCTCCTCCTGTGTTGATACATCCTCTTTTGGTTCTTCAATGTACTGCTCTGAGCATTCTTCACTGCCCTGGACTGCATAAACTACATGGTTTCTTTTTGCTTTGGGTGTGGGTCTTTGGGGTGAACTGGTTTTGGTCTCAGTGTGTTGCTTGGTTTAAAATGGGTTTGTATTTGGTGTTTGGCAAAAGAAGCCATCTGATTCACTGATTTTTGCAGTCATCAGACACACTTTGAAAATGACCCGGGGGCCCTCAGGTGAACTTGCTTCAACTCCCCTCTGACCTTCTAAAATCTATCCAACAAGCAAGTTAGGAAAGTTAAACCAGCAGATGTTATCGGTCAGAGCGGCTTTAATTGATCCATCAGTAAAAGGTCTTTGTTAATGTTAAAATGTCTCAGTTCTGCAGATGGACACAAACGTGTTAACAATATAACAATATCATGGGAAGGACAGGAAAGTGTCAGTCAGGATCCTGACATGTGAATCTGTTGCTTCTGGACATTACTTCTGAGCTGCTTGTACTCAAACTGAGTGAATGAAATGCTGAAACTATTTCCTTTACAGAGACTAAAACAAAGACAAAGGGTACTGTATGCGGCTGACAGTTTTGTTTACGTCCAATAGGACGTTTTTTTTTCAATGAAAACTAATTTTATGGACACATTGATAAACAGCACATTCCATGATCTGAGTCACAAAAAGGACCAGTGTAGATACAGTTCTCAGTTCAGCTTCAATAATCTATCAGGTGGTTGTATGTGTGCGTATTATGACTAGAATGAGACTCTTTTGATTTTGTTGCGTCTGCCACCATCATTTGAAGGAAATTAGTTTTTCAATGAACAAAAGCGAAAACAGAAGATTTGTCTTGCAGAATTAAACGAGAGATTCACTCCTGAAAACAGATGGATATCTGTCTGTCTGATGCTACCGTCTAACAATTTTAGTGCTTTTTGTAAGAGAAATGATATACTTATAACTTTTTTGTATAACTTTTGTTTTCCTTAAACATGGCAGAGAATGTAGATGTGCATACTGTAGAGCAGGTTTCTTGTGGATTTTTCTGAACAAACTATGTATTTGTGCACAGAGATTGTCTTAATTACACCGTATTAGTAATAATTACAATAATTGAAAGTATTTGAGTTTTCTAGTGATAGTATCTGAGTAAACAGAATAACTCCATCCTTTAATGGTTCTGTTACTCTTCCCGAGTCCATGTTAGGAACTGGATATAGTCATGGGGGGATGAATTGAAAGTTTTTGAATGAAAACTGCTGATGTAGAAGTAGCATGACGTGACTGGCAGCTGACCAAATGAGTTGACCCATCTCTGGAGATGTGTTGGTGTCAGCGACCACAGATGATTAAAAACAACCTGATTTGTTCACATTTTTCCCACTTCTTCAGCTTGGACTGTTAAAGTGTCGTCTGGTTGATAAATACAGCAAATAAAGAAAGACATGAATGAAAGCATTGGCATATCCAGTAGATCATGTCCATAAAGAACGCAGGCAGCACCTCTGGCTCTGATTAACTTGACTCTTTAGAGTTGCCATTGCTAAGAGCTGTTCTGGTTGAAGAGGACAGCAGATCTTCTCTGAGAGCTCCTCCTTCATTCTCTGACTGCCGGACTGGATTCATCCCTGAAGGCCACCAGCTCTCAGTGCACAGCACACTGAAGAGATGACAAGTCAGCTGCAGCCCTGAAGCAGTCAAGCATTCATCCAAATCAGACGCTTGAGCAAAGCAATGGAGCATTAGACGCGGTCGGCTGGGAATTAAACTCCAGCTTTATTACTCTGACTTCATTTCAGAGATGGGAATGAATCCCTGTGATGTTGTGTTCTCGGCTCAGATGAATATACATGAGTTCTGTGCTCCTCGTGTGCTACATGGGGCTGTTGGAGATGGGGTGTGGGGTGCAGTTAAATGTTAATTCCTCACTTTAGTCTCTATGAATTGTGTTCACTATAAAATCAAACGAGCATAGTCAGCGAACCAAAAGGTTACGGCGGCAAAAGCTTCTCTGCTTGTTTATTCATCTGAGTTTTCAAAGCTTCTGATGTCATTTCTGTGACCTCTGACCAGATTGTCTGTCCATCTTCCTCCATAGCTGCCGATCCTTGTATCGTCAGTGGTCAGTCTTTACTTCCTGGAATGGACGGACGTGTTCAAGCCAGTTCAGTCTGGCTACAACTGTCATGACCGCAGCCTGAGCTTACCCTACATTGACCCTCACCATGAGGCCATCCCTCTCCTGATGCTGCTGAGCCTGGCCTTTGCTGGACCAGCCATCACAGTAAGCACCACAGACTTCAGCCTATTAGCATGCTAATGCACATCTTGTAGCACTGGTACTTCCAGTTGACACAATGGAGTATAGATTTAATTATAAATCTGAGCTTCAAATATGTTTAAAAGTCCCTCTCAGACAGTATCATTTTCTATTAGAAAAGTCTTCCCAGTTCTTGCTTATGTTTATGCCTTTTAAGCCAAAATCCAGAAAGCCTTTTTAAGTCGTAGCATAGGGGCAGGAGTTCATCAGAAATTCACCTCTGGGTTGTGGGTCGGGCTGTGGATGTGGAAGTTCCCTCCGATATCCCATCATTCCTTTGTTTACGCTCTCTCCCACTAGCTTACTGCTCCTCACAACCCCAACCTCACATTAGTGGTTCAACAAAAATGGTGATCTGTATTTGAAAATACTGTTTTTTAAAAGTGATGATGTTTTATATTGATACATTTTTTTTACTTTATCTAACCAAATCATACCGATGGTGGAAAAAAGTCTTCATATCTAATCTTGTTTCTGAAGTGCGCCTGGTTAAAAATCAGGTTTCATAGGATTACATGAGCAGTAGTAACCAGGGCAGCAGCTTCTCTGCTTATAGAGACCAGCTTTTTCTAGAAAGCCAATTACAGCTTTGTTACTTTGTTACTCCACACATATGAATGCGCTCAGTGTTCAGCTGTTAGGGGTTTTTTTGTTTATGAAAAATGTAGAAAAACATTTTGATTCTGTATTTTTCAAACCTCAGGATCCTCGAAATCCTTTCACCTTTCTCAAAAATCTACAATATAGCCAAAATCGGTTGTGTCTACTGTATGAAAATTGACTGACAACCCTCATTCATTGATATTGGCCCTACAATGCAGTGTTCAAGTTCAAGTTCAAACAACTTTATTTATCCCCGAGGGGCAAAGTGTGTGTTATTTGCCAAAATGCACCATTCATATTTATAATCCTTTCCCAACCTCATGCTGCTTTAACTCCCAAAACCAAGCTGAAGTCCAAACATGAACCTGTATGAAAGCTGACAAGGAGTTCGAGATTCACTCTCATGAAAAAAAATCCTGTTTCTGGTGTTTAAGACTAAAATTCCATTTTTGTCTTTATTCAAATTGCTGTGAATCAGAAGAAGTTCAAAGCCTGCAGTTTGAAAAAGCTCTGTTATAACGTAGAAACTGAAAAGTCTTCTTTCCCCCCCAATTCTGATCATCCTCTTCCAGACAAATAGATCCGTGAACGTCTTTGTTTTCCCCGTCTGAATCTGGATCTAAACTGTACAGCTGGATAGCTCTGATATTCACCATTTTTGTTGCACTGATAATGTTAGTTGGGATTGTGAGGGGCTGTAAGCTAGCAGTAGAGAGTGAACAAACGGATGATGGGAAATAAGCAAAGGCTTACTTCCCCCAAACAGTCCCGCCCACAACTTAGAGGTGAATTTTTGATGAACTCCTGCTAATCTGCAGAAACTATGTCCTAGAAAATTAAATAATAAAATAAAATAAATAAAAAGATTAAATGGAATGGACTTTAATGCTGTTTGCTGTTATGGTAAAATAAACAGAATATGTCTCAATTCAAATTATATTTTACAAAAACGATTATCGATTTATGTCATTTTGAAATGATTTTTTTAATGGAGTAGGCCAATGTGATTCTGTCACAGCCAGATCTGGTTGAGTAGTAGGAATAGAAATCAATTCATAAATTAATCGGAACACTCCTAAACATGCTAAAGGTTTTCCATACTTGATCAGTGTTTACAATCCCCCCAAAAATATGAGTGCAGTATCAGAACTAACTTGAGGACAGAGAATACTTCAAAGTCCAGATTCTCTGCTGCTTCTCTGTGAGACGTGAACGTGTCTTCACAGATAATGGTTGGAGAGGCCATCCTGTTCTGCTGCCTGTCACAGAAGAAGAGCAGCGCCACGGTGGAAGCCAACATCAATGCTGCCGGATGCAACTTCAACTCCTTCATGCGCAGAGCCATCCGCTTTGTCGGTACAGACTTCTGTCATTTCATCCTGTTACTCAGCAGCTCCTCTCCATCATTGGCTGTGAGCCTGTCTGAACAGAAACAAACATCTCAGATAGAATAGTGTCTCAATTTAGACAGGCTTTGCAGCTCTAAGGTGCTTTCCTCTTCTGATGATGCTGACCCTCTCAGCACATCTGATGCTCCCCGGTGACTTAAGCTTCTGTCTCCACGTTTACAGGTGTTCATGCCTTTGGACTTTGTGCCACAGCTCTGATAACAGACATCCTCCAGCTGATGACTGGCTACCCGGCACCTTACTTCCTCACTGTGTGCAAGCCCAACTACACCACTCTGAGCCTCAGCTGTGAGCAGAACCCCTTCATCATGGAGGACATCTGCTCTGGAGCAGATCCTAAAGCTATCACCCAAGGCAGGTGAGCAACAATGCAAACTGTTGCAGCACATGGAAGCTGAGCAGCCTCATAATGTACTGAAGAAAAACAGTGTCATAGGAAAGACAAGTAGACAGACTCACGCTGTCATGTTGACACAACACAATCAGGATGGAGCTCACATCAGAAGCAGGTCTCCTAAAGTCTCTAAAAAGTTTAATTATAGCTTCTAACTTTGCTAAAAAGATTAAAATGGAAAGTTTTGGCTTCAGAAGAAAGAAAACCAGAACAAGAGGAACTATAGGCAGAGGGCAGGACTGAGCTCGGTGCCTCCAACCACCTGGAAGCTGTGGACTGACACAAGGAGACCATGAGACTACCAGCACAAGACATAGAGCTGTCGTCTTGTGTCGTCCATGCCACACACAGCACTTTCTTATGTTTGCTATCTTTTTCTTTTGTTGACTTTTACACTTTTGCTATTTTGATTGTACTTAATGTTTCTTTTTACTCTTCTATTTTTGTTTTTACAAGTGTGCATTACATTAATAAACGCTTTAAAGTATCAAAACAGACTTTCTTTGTCACAGACGATAAAGAATCTCTTTTTGTGGTCATCAAATTACCAAACCAACAAGCCGTCATAGCAGAGACCGTTGATTACTGTTTAAAACTTGTAAGAAATTCGTGGATGAACAAATCTTTCATGATAATCCGATGTCCATGCCCAGCACCGTGTGGAAGGTCGACCTCACTGAGGTACAAAAACATTGGTCATTTCCGCGCCCACAGGTGGGACTGCGGATTACAGAGGACTCCTAGTGTCTTTACCAGGAGTCACTGGGTTCAAATCCTGTAGTTGCAGATTTTCATTTTTTCAAATCCATAGTTACATTTCATTAGGCATAGAAAACACATTTTTTAATCATATGATAATCTTTTGTAAAACAACAGCTATTACACCAAAGGGTTTTTCAATGAAGAACAATCATAAATTAATTATTTATGTTTTTTTTAAGGTAACTTGCCATATGGTCCTAATCACAAGTGAAGTGTAAACCGTCGTCACCAGTGGAACTCTTAAGAAGTTGGAGTGTTTGTTAGTTAATAAAGACACACAGAGTGCAGAGTCTATTAAACTAAACCTTGGTGTCTTAGACCTTTTAGAAAGCTGTGTGGATTCATGCAGAAACAGAGCAGCATGCTCAGTGTGAAAATGATTTTTTTATGAATCCAGATGCTGTAGATAAAAATGAAAGCTACGCTCATCTGTGCGCGTACAGTGCTGCTTGGGTAAGAGCCGGGCTCTGGCTCATGGAAGTGAAGATGAAGAGGTGTCAGAAGTAGGTCACTGGGTGGAGCCATGTGAGAAAGTGGGCCACTGGTTCCCTTTCCCTCTCCAGCAGAGCATTTAGCTGCAGCACAGCAGACTGCATGTCTCATTTTGAAATGTAGAGAGGCATGAATGGTGAAAGCAAAGCTCAAGATGTCAGCTGACTCTCACTTCTGTTGTTTTTTGTGTTTCAGAAAGTCTTTTCCATCGCAGCATGCGACCCTTGCCTCCTTTGCTGCTGTCTATGTTTCGGTGAGTAATTGTGGAAATAAATGACAGTAAGAATACAGATTGTAATCAGATGAACATTCATGCTATGACATGAGTAGAAAAATTCAGTTTGAAGCATCATACATTTACCAATGAAAGAACAAGGATCTACGTAGATAATCCAACCACAACGGGGGACAGACCTGTACTTTGGTGTGTCAGACCCAATCTTGCTTTAGGAAGGACATCCAAAGTCAAACTGTCAAGAAGACCATAGGCAGAACTGTCCTTCTAGATCAGGCTTGAACAACCGCTGGTCCTGTTGAGCAAGAGGGTTCTGGTGAAAGTTGGACTACTCTTGGTGGAAGAAGAAGAGGAGGAGGAAGATGTGTTTGTAGAAAGAGAGAGAAAAGAAAAGACAGGAGTGAAGGACTTAGAGGAAGAACTTTGACAGGAAAACAAGAGTTGGTGATAGACAGGAGAAGGGTTGGATCTTTAGTGGATTCAAAACTAGCTGGAAAGAGATCAATACTTAGATTGGAAACATTTCCAATATGTTTTATTACCGTGTGGATAGAAAGAGGAACAGAGGAGATCCTGAATGTTCTTGAGGTGAAGAGAAGGTCAGACAGGATGATGAGTCTGAAGCTGGAAGATGGAGGTGTGATAGTGAATGTTGTCAGTGGTTATGTCCTCCAGGTAGGATGTGAGTCAAAGAAAAAGGAGACATGTGGGTGAAGGAAACAGGTGATGAGGATGAGATGGAGAAGTTTGGTGTTCAGGACAGGAATGCAGGACTGATGGATGGTTGAGGACTTTGATTAAAGAATAGAAATGTCAGCGGTGAAGACATTTTTCCAGAACAGAGAGGAACACGGAGACATAAGAGTGGAGGGAGGGTGAAGATAAAGTTGTTCCATCTTATACATGTGTTGTAGTCTGAAAAACATCAGTGACTGCAAAGTCTTGGCTCAGAGGTGAACATTTGTGAACAACAGTGTGGTTTCATGCAGAGAATCTCAGATGCTTGCTTTGGGGATGTTTCTATTAGAAGAACAGAGAAGGTCAGAGGAGCTGAACTGACTTTGTAGATCTATAGAAAGTCAATGACAGGATTCAGAGAGGAGCTGTGGTTTGGATGAGCTGGAGAATCTGAGAAGAATGTTGGAGATGTTCAGGACATGGATGAGAGCTGGAAGACAGTGGAGAGATGTTCTGTAGGTGAAGCAGAGGAGTTCAGGGTGGAGGTGGGACTACACCAAAGATCAGCTTTCAGCTCCTTCTTAGAAAAGGAAGAAGACCAAGACTGTTTGAACACATTGACGGGAGGAACAGTGAAGATGCTCATCAAAGGGTGGAACTATAAGGAGACAAGAGGAAGACCAAAGAGGAGGTTCATGGATGCAGAGGAGGACATGAGGGTGGATGTGTGAGTCAAGAAGATGCATAGGAGAGGGTTAGATGTAGGCAGAGGGTTCAGTTTGGAAACCATTAAAGCTCATGTCAAAGTCATCTTCATCATGTGTCAGATCATTTTAGGATGTTGGTAATATTGGCCCAGTAATATAAGACTAATAATAATACTGGATTGGATTTTTCTGCACTTTTCCAGACGCTCAGAGCGTTTACATTGTGTATCCATCATTCATTCACTCCTCATTCATACTTGGTGATGGTAAACTACTGATGTAACCACAGCTGCCCTGGGGCAGACTGACAGAGGCAGAACAAATTAACTACAGATCCCATCATGCAGTGCGTCAGCGGACCTGCCGATCTCCAGAGAAGGCAGTTTCCTGCCAAACTGGGCAATTTTCATTTTAAATTTGCAGGTAAAAATAGCTTTGGGGTAGTGGACTTCATTTGGGCGGGTTCGGGATCATACATACCATAAACAGAAGTTGTTGCTCTTTGTGGCACAGAGAAAAAGAGTTCAACTATATGATTTAGCAACTGAGATGGCAGAGAGAAGGAACGTTAGAAAAATAAGTTTTGTAATGATTTAGAAATTGCTAAAAAGATTCAGAAATGACCTCAGACCTTTCGCCAGACGGCACGTCACATTTCAAGCTCAAGTTGTGTGCTCAGCAATGTTTTTTGAAATGATAATAGAGCATTTTATTTGGATCCACAGTATGGTGTTCCCTGGATAAATCATGATTCACCTTTCACAGACTCACCGTTTCCTGGATTATTTCAGCACAACTTTACACGCTCTGTGCCGTCTCTTCTACAGTTTACTAAAGTTACATAAACCTGCTAACGCGAGCAGATCTTTGTTTTCATTTTATTATAGACTTAAATTACATGTCATAGACATAAACAGAGAACGTTTTCATTCTGCAGTTCATTCATTTTTCTAAAAAGGTTTGAACGTTTGTAACTTTATGTACTTGCAATTGTGTTTTCACTTGTACAAAAATGACAAAATACACATGCACAACTTAAAATTACAACAGCTTGAAACTAAGTACACACACAAGTCTTTAAAAAGTATACACAAAGCACCTGATATACACAAACGCACACACACAAAACTGCATTTACATACAAATCTGATGTGAAACTGTTCATGTTTCCAGTGATGTGTTTAAATGCTGCTAGAATGCTGGGTCATCAGAGTTTCATTATCAGCCATATCTGGTAAAAACGTGACATTTTCCCACTTTCTTAAACTGATATGCCTATAATTAATATAAAAGTCTAAATATGCATTTTTTAAACACTCAGCACTAAAGTTTCTCAGTAGTCATCGCTCCCTCGTTGCTGGGCTTCCTCTGCAGCGCCCTCGCCATGGAGCTTCTGCAAGCGAGCGTTACGGCCATAGCAGGCGGCGGTCCTCCTCCACATCCAGAAAATGTAGTGGGTCGATTAGCCCAACGTCCCGCTCCGCTCAATGGGTGTGGAGAAGGTCCTAGCGCCGCCTACCACTGTCATGGCTCGGAACCGACACACATTGAAGAGTGTATCGGAGATGACCTTTGATCTTTGATGTCTTTTCTGTTGTCAGATGTACTTCAACAGCACACTCACAGACTCTTCCAAGCTGCTCAAACCGCTGCTGGTCTTCTCCTTCGTCATGAGCGCCATCATCTGTGGTTTGACCAGAATTATTCAGTACAAGAACCATGCAGTAGATGTCTACCTGGGGTTTCTTATTGGTGGTGCAATTGCTGTGTACCTGGTGAGTCTCCGTTTGCCTGATTGTCTTTAAATTCTGTGTTTGCCAGTTTGGGCTTGAAAGCTGAAGAGTCCCCCCTAGGAACAGCACTAACGGGCTTCCTGTTCAGTCTGCAATGTGCCCAAAGAAAAAAATGTGCATGGTCATTTTTGCCTTCTGGACTCACCAAGCAGTCTATGACCTTTGTGTTTTGTGCGGGCCCCCTGTGCCCCCTACTGGACAGCCGCATCCACCCATGAGGGCAGTTGTGATTAAGGCTTTAGTTTTTGTGAGTCCCTGACCCAGTGCAGGACTCTTAGAGAGAGACGTGTAAAGGTGGAGTACTTCAGAATTATCAGGGAGCAGCAGCCAGGATTCAGGAATGTCGGCCTGAAGTATCAAGAAGAAACACAGCAGTCCTGTGAATGTAAACGATGCTGCAGATTAACTTTGTTTGGACTGTCAAGAAATGTGACTGCAAAGCCTTTCTGTCGTGTTACAGTTGATGTTAGGATCACACTTGACTTGAAATAAGCACTGAGTGTTCCTGTGTTTCATGTGTCACCAGGGTCTGTATGCAGTTGGAAATTTTCAGTCTAGTGAAGAGGCCAGCAGCACCCCCCCTCTGCTTGTACATCAAGGCTCTTGCTCCATGCCCCATGTAGGCCAGGAGCCCATTCTCCATCACCTCCAGGTCAAAGCTGGCATGGTGGGTGAGCCGGGCATGCCCACCTCCCACTCTGAAGGTCTGCTCCACCAAAGCCTTCACCAGAGAGCCGATGAAAGCCTGAAACGCTCCAGTGCAGACGTCGAGGTTATCTCCCCCTGCAACCCTCATAACAAAGATGCTATAATGACTTTTAGCCACACCCTCCCACGCGTTCACACCCCTCAAGCCATCTCAATGTACGAGGAAGCTGCCAGACGTCACGTCGCAACACTTCACCATGCTTCAATGGACTCCAGCCGCTCAAAACAACTCCTGTCTCAGTGGAAGAGTAAGAATAACAACCACAAGTGCTCCATGCTGGTGTCAGAGTCTTTTTCCTCCTCTGTGGACTCTGCATCGGGCCAGTCCCAGCATGCACACCACCACGGCAGCATGGAGTTCCGATCCAGCTCCGAACCGTCTGCTGTGAGCCTAAACGGAGGTCTGGACAGCCACGCATACATGTCCAGCCTGCCCCCAGGCACGAGTAGCACTCTGCCCACTAACTGCAGTGGCATAGCTGGAGGAACCAGGATATCCATGCAGTCCAGACCGGGCTCCTCACAGCTGGTCCACATACCAGAGGAGGCTCATGAGAACTACAGCAGCACCTCCCAGAAAACATCAGGAGATGGGGGTAGTGAGAGAATGCCAATGGTAAATAGCACGGCTCAAGCTAACTGGCAAAGGGCAGCAGATATGGCAGCAGTGTGCAGGACTAACGGAAACATGCCAAACAGCCAGCCACGAATCATGCAGGTGATTGCCATGTCCAAGCAGCAGGGGCTTCTGCAAACCCACTCCAAAAGCTTAGATGAGAGCAGCATTGGTGGAAGCAAGAATGGAAGCAGCCAGGGTGCTCCTCATTGCAGGGCACCTGTTGATCAAGACCTCAGCAGCAACCCAGCCTGCAGTTCACTGAGCAGTACCTCACGCAGCATTTCAGGGAGCACCGGAGCCATTGTGAGGGTAGAGGCCCACCCTGAAAACAGCAAACCAGTGATTCAACCTCCATCTACAGACGGCAGCGGGTCATGGCGATGGCGTTCCCTGGATCATGGCACTGGAGCTGGTGGAACCACAGGGAGCGCTGCTGCAGGTCTGAGACAGTCCTTTGAGCACAGTGATCAGAACGTAGACTCAGAGAGTTCAGACTCAATACGTGAAGGGTCAATCGATAGGAAGAGATGCAATCACATCATCACCACGGCTTCCACTGTGGGAAGCACACCTGGAGTGACTGTCCACACCCAGAGCACCAGCACCAGCCAGCCAGAGCAGAGACTCAACCCACAGAGTCTTTCTACCATACGCGTCACTCCAGGAGACGGAGGAGGCTCTGCTTCCGGAGGAGGTGGGGAGACCGCCTCAGAAACCCACTCAGTTGCTTCCAGTCGAGAGTCCACACTGCGAAGAAAAGGTAACAGCAGGATCATGGTTCCAGAAAGAGCCAACAGCCCCGACATTGCTCGCAATGTTTTCTACAAGGGAACATCCATGACTCCTGCATTCAAAGAGTAAAGTCTGCAGAGACCTGGTAGTCCGATCACGATGTAGCCAAAAACATCGGACCGTTTCTCTGAGGAGAGACCGCTCAGAGCCAGCTAACATTGTAAATGATCAGAGTACACAAGTTATGAGGTTTCCCATAGCATGATTTTGTACTAGTTTACACTAAAGCACAGACATTTAAGTCTTGTAGAAGTTATCACTGTGTGCTTGTGGTCACGCCCAAAAACCCGTGTTGATGTTGAGTCTGTGCCTGTAGTTTTTACTGGAGGCAGACGTTTATTTACAGTCATGCTGGTTCAATAAATAATGATTATATAAATATGTTAAAATAAATATATATCTAAACATATAGACAGAGTTTCTCTATCTAGAAGAATCATAACAGTTCAATCTAAACTGAGCTCATTACTATGTAACAGCAGAGAGCAGTGTTACTTCTTAGCATTGTAAGTGGTGTGTATACCTAAAGGTGGTGCTACACTGTTTAGTAAAACCCAGAACAATTCTATCATTGTAAAATGAAAAAGTATTTTGTAAAAACCTAGAACTATGACATTCAGATTTTTTCTATTTTCCACGTTTTCTGCTCAGAAACTTCAAATTCAACAGAAAACCGTCTGAACCGAAGTGTGCTTAGCCTCCCTCCTGTAGCTATGAAAGCAAATATGCTGCGACTTGCACTGAAACAAATGTTTACTCTGTGTGAGGTACACCAAAATCCTCAATCTGTGTTGCTCTGAAATACATAGAGATACACATATTTCCAGCACAAATGGGAGAAACAGCTCAAACTGACATATCATTACTTGGGGATACAATTGTCACAGCTCTGACAGGAGGTGTCAGGGACTCTTTGATTTGGTTAGACCAAAAATGTGCAAAAAAAGAAGCTTAACTCACAGATAAAGGAAGTCTAATGAGGAAAATAAAAAGTGTTTTATATTTGCCACTGTGATCTGACTTGTAGCACAATGTTGTCTGCAGTTTTGTTTAAGATGTGAATTATTTGATAGAGGGTGGAATGTAGCTGACACCCTGCCATGGTTAGCTGTCATCAGTCGCTAAATATCACCCCAGCACAGAACCCAGCCGGCTGGCGCCCAGTACAGACCATCTGATGGGAGTCAGCAGGGTTGCACACATTCACCTGCTGGCATCAGCAGCCTAAACATCATTTGAACAAGTCAAAGATAAGATTTCCTCATTTTTCCTAAACCCAAAGAATAAAAGTTGGACAACATAAACTCAAGTAAAGTAGAAGACTGCTTTGAATATCTTCACCTCATCTGATGTCCAGGTATTTCCTAAATTGTGTTTTTTTAATAAATACATGAAATAGTTTCTTTGAAAATGTAGCACAGTTTGCTTTGTAGTTTAGTGCTAACTTGACTTCTGGCAGCCGACCTGAACAGCTGCTTTTGTAGCATTTTTATCAGCATCACGTCATGAAATCGTAATACCTCAGTGGAATAGTCTGGGCTGTATTTGTGGTTCTGATGAGGAGAAGATTTATCTCCCTTTTCACTTGCATGAGCTGAGCCAGCAGCGAAGTCGGGCTGTGATTTCCTTCTGTGCCATTAACCAGCAGCTTTTTACTGTGAGTGTTCGTTGTTTCACCGTTTCTGGTTTTCAGAGCTGAATGGAGACATTCTGGAAGAGTTTCAGGCATCAAGTCTGAAGAGCTGGGCTGTTTTTATTCCAGTTCAGAAGAATATGTTTTCATGTTGCAGAATAAAAATGTTGAAATACTTGAAATTTTGGCCCACGTGCTACTGTAGCCACCGTTTCAATAACAGTGTGACTATCTGTGAAGATTTCCAAAGCCAGGAGTTTTGGCTCAAACAGTTCTGTACATGATATAAATTTTGCTTTGTGTTCAACATGATTTAGCATTCCCAGATGAAGTTGCATGTTTCACAGTGTGTTATAATGATGACTTTATAAAGCATTATGCAATTTTTAATGTGTTTTTGTGCGTGTGAGTATTTCATAGTGTAACAATATTTTAATGAACGTACTGTTTTACTTTATGTCATCACAACACAGGTTTTCTCTTATTGCTTTCTACTACCGGTCATTCTGTCTTCAGTTACTTGAAAAGTGACCATAGTGTTTTGTGAAAACACCCGAAAATGTAAAGAGAACCTGGGACCAGATAACTGATGCTTTCTCACAAAAGATGGAAGAGTGTGTTAGAAGTGTGGCATCACTTTAAGAATTCTGTTACTGAATTTGACCCATTTGCACTTGCATTGTGCTGTTGGTGTTCATGTTTTTATTCCATTTTGGACTGTAGCATATTTCACAAACATTCTGAATGAAAGTTTTTCTAAAGTATCCTTTGACATTTAAAACAGAAGCTTTCATGCGTTTTCAATGTAGACGGTCTTAAACATAACCTTGGCTACGAAGCAGATGCTGAGAAGCTTTAGGAACATCAAATTGAAAGTTTGAACATTTTTCCTTTATTCTAAACAATGAAACAGCTTCCCTTAAAAAGCATCTTTCCAATGGGACGCCATAGTTAACTACAGCTCTCCATCTCCAGAAACAAGCACAATCCTGATCAGATTCCCCCAGAAGATCCAGAGAGATACAGATTCCATTAGTCACACATGTTAACAATCACACGATGCCTGCATCAGACGTCTCCAACATTGGTCCACACTGGAACCCAGTCTAATCAAACCTACATTTCCCATTTCAGCTGTACATTGATTTGAGTTCATATTTGCAAGAACAATCATTTGTTGTCTTCAACTGGTAATCAACAAATCCTATGAGCTAATCTTCAGTCAGCCTTCAGTGGGGGTGGGGGGTTCTGACTCAGCTTCAGTCCCACTAAATCAAAGATCAAAATATATATTCAGACTGTTTTTTTAAAAACACTTCTGCCAACCCTCAAATACTAATGACAGCTTGAACATTTCGACAAAAATGTTAAAACTGTCAAATGTGTAAAAGAGCAGCAGCCTCTGATGTGTGAAACGACCTGGATTCTTGAGTCTGTTTTGACATGATGTCCTTTAAACGAAGGCCTTAAAACTGTGCCGATTGACTTTTCAACAGTAATGCTGTCTTGATAAGCTGGCCACAGCAGTGATGTGCGTTCAGGGGTGTCGATGCAGTTCCAGCAGCTCAGAGCATTCAGATGAGCTGCTGCTAAAACACCAGAAATCACACAAACCCTCCAGATTTCAGTCGTCACTTTTAGATGTTAATGTTGATGTTAATGACTTCATAAGTTGTGTACTATGTTCAAAGTTACCTCAGCCACATTTCTTCTCCATTCTGATGCTCATTTAACCTTCAGAAGCCAATCTTCTCCATGTCTGCATGACAAACGGCCCTGAGCCTCTGACGGCTGCTTTGGTATTTGATGTGTTTCTCAGAGTCCATGTTGACAGTGTATAAATGTTCAAATCCATAAAAAAAAAAAAACTAAATGTAAACTCTGTCAAAGGACGGATTGTCTGGAAGGTTTTTCTAACACAAGACCCTGAAGTGGCAGACCCAATGAGTAGAAGTGAGCAGACGGTCATGCATGAGTGCAGTGGCATCCCCGACCATAATAAATGTTTTCTGATAATGTGATCAGCTGTTTCTATTCTATGCATCCTGAAAATCAAAACATATCTTTGCTGTCATGTGAAGGAAAAGCGAAATGTTCTTCTGGTTTTATAACCTGATTTGATAAAATACAAACCATTTTAAAGCAACTGAAACTCATGGCACTCAAGTTTGATCCAGCAAGTCCACCACATCTGTCAAAGTTATGTTAAACATATGAAATATTGGAATAAATGTTTGCTATAAATACCTGCTCTGTCCTGAGGCTTTTATTCTGAAGGTTTGATGTTGTACAATTTATTGCATGTTGTCCAGTCAATCAAAATAGGTCTTCCTGTTGGACACACCTCTCATTTCCTGCACTGAAAGAATGTCTTTTGTCAGCTAGCATCAGCTAGAGCAGCACAAACTCACAGGCCTGTCCCATTTAGAAAAATGGAAATCCTTATTTAAATAAAAAGTTATTATCATTTGCAAACACACTTTTCTTTAAATAGGTTCACGAGCAAATTTGACATTCATTAAACTATGAATTTCACTTAACAAATGAGTCATGACTCGTGTGGAGTAGTCTCTACTCAATATAAAGTTACTGATTTCCTTTCCTTGTTTAGTTTTTTAGTTCAAATGTATGGAGGTAAAGTCCAGCTGTCAGCAGATGAAACAGAGCTGTTCTCTTTTATCTGAACAAATACATGTCGTCCTTTTTCAATGTAGCCTTTTAATGTTTAAATACTGCAAATATGTTGTCGTCTTAGATCTGGAAGTCATGTGAGCGTTGTCTTGGGCTGGATTCAGACCAGCCCTCTTTGGTTGGTGTTAAACAGACCACCTTCACTGATATGAACTCTGGTCTGGACCAGCCCTGAGACCGAACCGAGACCACCTCAAAAGATGGGTCAGAGAGCTTAAGGACTTAAGGTCAGATCTATAAAATGAATAGAATACATTTTTAGTTTTGCATATGTAATAATAATTATTATGGATTAGATTTATTTTTGCTTTTTCAGGCACTCAGAGCAATTACATTGTGTATCCAATATTTATTCACTCCACATTCATACTTGGTGATGGTACTGATGTATCAACAACTGCCCTGGGGCAGGCTGACAGAAGAGTGGCTGCCAGTACGCCCCTCTGACCATCAGCGGGACATTCACACACCAGTGGAGCCACACTGGAGGGAGGGAGGGTCAAGCGCCTTGCCCAAGGACACAACAACAGTTGGCTGGCAGGAACGAGGATTGAACCACCTATCCTTCGGTCATTGGCTGACCTGCTCTACCACCTGAGCCACTGTCGCCCTGTAGGATTTCTCCAATGTAAAACTCTCTGCCAACCCCCCCGTGCAGATCAGTGAAACTGGCTTTGTTGTGGTGATCTTTGATAGGATGAGCTGAAAGCTGAACAACATGTAGGATAATTCACAAATGTAAATATACAAAGTTCATTTACTAAAATGGAATAACTAAAAGTTAAGTTTTCTTAAGAAACAGTATATACTCAGCAGGGAGGAAATAGCTTGTGGATGTATGCTCGGTGCACAGAAGGCCATAACTAACATCCATCTAAATACTGATCTTCTTCTTCTTCACCTTTCAGCTTATCCCTTTCGGGGTCTCCACAGCGTAACAGCACCCACTGTTCCCCATCAGTGATTTGGCAGAGTTTTTACACCGGATGCCCTTCCTGACACAACCCTGTACTTGAGGGGCACAGGGACCCAGTTAGGCAGCAGTGTCAAGGGTCTTGACTAAGGACCCAATCTGGGTGGGGATCAGTGGACAACCCTGGGAATCGAACCCTGAGATCCTGCGTGACAGCCCTTCACCTAGACCACTGAGCCATCATGTTAATCAATCAAAACGTCTGAGCATCAGAGCAGGTATATGGCACTTTGTCCATTCTTGCTCTTGGAGATGAGCTTCTGCATGGATCTTCCTCTGAACTCTTATACAGCTTAAGAGTGAGATCTGTGGATCTTTTTCATGCCCCAGATGTGTCCTTTCAGATTAAAGCAGGAAAAAACGGTCAGTTTAACACGTTTTCAGGTCCCCATTTTCTTGTCTTTGATAATTTAGCTGTTTTCACTTCTGCACCCCCCCAACACCTCCATGCTGGTTTGATCTTAAGTGTGACTAAAGTTGTTATCACTGCCAAGTGTGATTATCATCCTTTGGTCTAAGTGGGTCACAGAGTTTAGAGGGGAAACTATTTGAAGTTCAAAGAATTTGTCTAAATCAACAACATATTTAAAGTTTGATCTAACTCCCAAACCAAAGTGACCCAGGCTTTCCACAACTTTCCTCTTTAAAATTCTGCTATGTGATGTTTTTCATGAACTTTTGGGCTTCCGAATAAATGATGCTGCAATTTTTCAGTTTCAGAGATTCTTATGTAATACAAAATAACAATGCACTGAACGGTTTTTGAAAGCAGTTTTAGCATATGGTGTTTACGCTGGACTGTCGCTACCTGATACTAGTGCATGCCCTAACAGTTGAAAGTGGCCTAGAGTGAAATGTCGAAGCGGTGCGAACGTCGTGAATGTTTCTTTTAAGGCTCTATTCTGATACGTGAAAGACTTGGTGTCATGTAATTCCAGCCAGGCACAAACCACATTGGTTAATTTCTCCTCTATGACCAGTTTTCAGATAGTTGGAGAAAAGTGTTGCTACTCAACTGCATGAGTTTTTAAATAACAATAACATTTTAGAAAGATATGAATCTGGTTTTAGGCCAACTACAGTACAGAGACGCCTCTTTTAAAGATAATGATATTAGAATTAATTTAGACTCACAAAAACTTTCTGTTCTGGTGCTGCTGGATCTTAGTGCCACCTTTGATACGGTAGATCACCAGATTTTATTAAATAGACTTAGGAGTCATGTGGGCCTCTCTGGAAATGTTCTAAAGTGGGTTCATTCCTATCTCACAGATCGACACTTTTATGTAAGTATGAATACAGGGTCCTCAAGAATCCATCAGATAAGTTGTGGGGTTCTACAAGGGTCTATTTTGGGTCCTATACTTTTTAATTTGCATATGTTGCCTCTTGGGGATGTCATCAGGAGACACGGCGTTGACTTTCACAGCTATGCTGATGATACTCAACTTTACATCGCCGTGTCTCCTGATGACCTTGAACCTTTAAATTACTTTTTTTAATTGTATTTTAGATATAAAGTCATGGATGGCAGAGAACTTCCTTCAGCTCAACCAGGACAAAATGAAAGATTTAATTGTTGGTCCTGAAGACCAGAGACAGAGGATTTTACCAAAGTTGCAGAATGTCAAACCATCTCACTGCATGAGAAACTTGGGCGTTCTTTTTGTCTCTGAGCTGAATTTTATTCCACATATTAAAAATGTCATTAAAACAGAATTTTATCCTCTTAAAAATGCTGTATTAAAATGATATTCTGTTGGTGTTTTTAGGAAGAAACCAGTCCAGCATTATATACAGTGCGACCTGCCAGTTGTCTTTATCCTCTCTTAGAGTTTTCAACGTGAAGATGTGACAAAACACCATAAGGTTTATTCACAGGTTGTTAAATTCAGTTGAGAAAAAATGGATTTTGAGATTTTATATGTGAAAAATCACAAATTGTAACAATCTTAATGCACAGTTCGAACATAAATTAATATCTTTATTTTGTTTCTTGTTTTAAATTAACTCACCTGGAACTAAACTTTCTCAGGAGCAGTTTAGTGCTGGTTGAATGTATCATTATGTTTAAGAATTATTGTAAGGCTTTTATTTTTCAATAACAAGAGATCCTCGATTCAAGCACCAGTGTGTGTTGAGTTTGTATATTCTCACTGTGCATCAGTGTTAATTTTGACAGAGAATTTTAATTTAGTTTTAGTCTTTTGACTAAAATAAGGTTTAGTTTTAGTCGCAATTTAGTCATGTTAATTCTATTAATTTTAGTCAAATTTAGTCGACTAAATTACAGTAGATATTTAGCAGACAAAAATATAGAGTATAGGTAAAGCATTTTTATTAAATGTACTAAGTGTGAACATATGAATAACACACAGAGATTTTACCAATTTGTAAAAAAAAAAAAAAAAAAAATTGACTTCACTTTGCTTTTCAAACTTGTCATTTCTGCAAATTCAGAATTTAAAAACTTAAAACACATTCAAAGAAAATAAATTATGATTCCATCACATTTGTAATTTATGTCTGAATATAAAAAAGATCTAGTCAAGTTAAAAAAAATCCATTAAAAAACACTCACTAGAGAGTCAGCTACACTGTGTCATTTGCTATTTGGGAAACTGAGTCTTTCACTGCCAGGAAGCGTGTGAGCATGATGTATGTGCTTGACCAGAATGTGTGGTGTACTGTAATACCACCGCCAGCCAATAGAGGGCGCTGTCATGTAAGACGTGATGGAGTTGGAGATTAAACCAGTGACTGCTTGTTGATCTAAAGAACCGAGTCTGTCAACCCTGTTGTCTGTCTTTATTAAAGAGTTCTCCAGGCAGCAACACAATGAAGCAACAGACAAAGCTACCACAATGTGGGGCAGTCATTCAGAAAGATAAAACCACACTTCTCACTTTTTAACGCGGAGCTGCTAGCGCACGAAAAATACACAACATCGGTTTATAACTTTACAAACGTCATGCTATAACCAAAAAGCATCACTTGGTTTAAATGTAACCCTCTGTGCTTCAGAGCTTCACCCACGTGAAGTAAAGCGTTTCTGCACTGTGCAGCACCGGCGCTAGTTAGCTTGGCCAGAGTAACCCCTTAAAAAAACTATTTCAGATAATCCTACTCTTTGAAATGTCACAACAGCTAGAAGGGTAGGGGAGAATTCGGATTCAGTCCAATACACTAGAAATAATCGTGTTTGCATCTTTACCTTTGCGTGGATGTCAGGCTGGCTTGTCTGCAAACGTCGCCTCAGGTTTGTTGTGTTTTTGCTTGTGATGTCGCTCCACACAACGTCTTGTTGGGGGTTGCATTAAAAGTAAAATTTGTCCTTTTATGTACTCTTCTGTTTCTTCCTGGAGTAGATATTTTTCACCTAAATCACAGGCACAATTCATTGAATTAGCGTCTTCCCGAGCGGGTTGTAGGACTCAGTGTTCTGATTGGATCGCTCTGCATTTGCTCCCGCCCTCCTCCACCAGGAGTCATTATGATTGGATGTTTTCTTCGAAGAGCATTTTTGTTTCGTTTTTATTTCTTGACAAAAATGTCAATCGATTTTGGTCAAAGTCTTCATGTCTGAGCGGGACCTTTTGTTTTGTTTTGTTTTTGTTGGGTGAAAAATGTCCTAGACGAAGGAGATGACGAACATTTTCCATCAACGAAACGAACACTGCTGTGCATCTGATCATTTCATTCAAATTGACTTGAAACTGTTCAGTGATGTAAAATCCAGGAGTGTAAGTCTCTGTCTGATGTTGCATTGATCTAAGAACTCCATCAGGGTGAACATGGCCTTGGCTATAAACAGCTGTAAGAGAGGCTGCAGTGAATTTAGAGAAGAGGTCAAATGGCCTTCACTCCAAACAGATGGAGGAGTTGTCGTCAGAGAACCAGAATACATTTTTATTTACCATATATTTTTAAGTTAATAAAGTAGAAATTAAAATATTGCAATATTGTTGTAACAGGAAGCACAGGACAAATATTGAAGGAACATTTACCGTATTTACTGGCAACTGGATGCCAGTAAATGTAGTTCATTTTACAGAAATACAACTGTAAAATGAACTACAGTACACAGAAATTCTATTTTCATTTTAGAGTACTAACACAGTAAAATGCTACAGATTAATTACTGGGATCTGGCTGGCAGTAAGTTACTGTAAAATCAACAGCAATTATTTGACAGTGTAGACCGCTCTGCTTTAGAGCCACAGTGGTCCATAGACAAGTTAAGCTCGGAGACTAAGCTTTGAGCAGTAGAAGAAATCCACACCCACTACTTATGTGGAGTAACCAGCCGTCTGCTTCCATTACTTGTGTTAGCCCCATGAAACATTTGTTAGAGCAGTGTTTCCCAGTCCTCAGGGCACACTGTCCAGCATTTTTTTAACCCAACCCTGCTCAAACACACCTGCCTCTGATGACCGTCATTGTCAGGCTTCTGCTGAGCCTGATGATGAGCTGAATCAGGTGTGCATAAGCAGGGCAACATGGAAAACATGCAGGACATAGTGCCCAGAGGACCAGGGTTGGGAAACACTGTGTTAGAGTACCACACTATTTAGGAGTTCAGGGGAGTGTAAAGAATAGCAGGTTGTTTATGGTTGCAGAAAAGATTTGGTGTCATGCAATCAGCATTCGTATGGTGAGGTTAACAGTTTCATCAGACTGTATGTCTAGTTTTTATACTTTCAAGCAAGCGAACTTTCATTGTGATTAACTTGTAACACTCTACAATATAGCAGAGAATTACAAAAAAACAAAATAGGGTATAAATGTACGTCTTATGGATAAAATATAGAGAGTTCTAGTTTGTTTTCTTTGTCTTTATGCAAACCCCCAAAAAATCCAAAACAACTTAAATATATGCCTTTTTTCTTTTATCATTTTTTCCATATCTTCACAAACTCCACAAGTCCTTCCCCAGCCCTTCACCCAGATGTACCAAAGTCTATATACATTAGCCCTTATATACACAATCACTGCGTCCCTTTGACGTCCTCCTTTGTGATGGAAGCAGTCTAAGGAGATCGCGGATTTTCAACGTCCCGTCCACAGGATGCCAATTTGGAGCTTACCGGATGTCTGTTGACGAAGAATGGGAAGGTCTCGCCAAATAGCATCTGGACATCCTCCTTCTTCCACTGAATGGTCCTCTTCTCCAATGTCTCGGTAGTCCATATTAAAAGGTTTTCTGCAGCAGTTGACGTTGTGAGTGGCTGGCTCCGGAATCCCCACTCTATTCAGGCCTGTCCCAGCCCAGAGACTCGCTTCCCTTTTGAAATGTTTGTCATCAGTGGTACACCTGTGCGACAGGAAGTCCCCTGGTAGCCATGTTTGTAGTCCAAATGACCAAATGTAGTAAAAAGTCCACCACCATTCAAACATAAACTCAAGAAAAAAAAACATACATACTAGACCTTTTTAACTTGGGTTAACACGTGGAAAGTTATTACTGACATATACATATATTTTTTATCAGTAAAAAACATTCCTATTCTGTTAAAAAAAAAAAAATATGTGGCAATGCTACAAACTTAGAATGGAAAAATGATGTAGTGTCTTTTAAAATGACTGGATCAGGGGTCACCAACGTGGTGCCCACGGGCACCAGGTCGCCCTCAAGGAACACATTAGCTGCCCTCAAGTCTCTTCCAAAAACAGCACAACTCACTTGTGAGCTGCATCTAAAATTGCATTTTATTCTGTTGATATTCTTTTTTAAATTACACTGCATGAACTTTAGATAAGTTTAGGTGACCTCTGACCTACTCCAGTTCAAAGATCATTCATTTAGTTAAAAATGCTGCAGATTTGGTCATTAGTTCAAAATGTGAGAAGATTTGTTTAAAAATGGATTTTCCTTTAACATTACATTTTTGATAAACATGGAACAACAAAGTGAAAAAAGGACATTTTTCCATGAAACGTAACTGATGTAAGAGATGAAAATGTAACAATTACTGAGATTAATAAAGTTCTGAATATTGATATTTGTTTCCTAGCTTGTTGTCATTGTTGATAATTATGGTGAGAAATCAGAGTCTTTACATAGAGGAGTATCATTATTCATTATTAATAATGTAGAACTAACTTTAACTACGCTAAATGTATTATTTCAAAATGGTAGCCCTTCGTATGACTCAGTATCCATG
Source organism: Oryzias melastigma (assembly GCF_002922805.2). Taxonomy (NCBI): domain Eukaryota; kingdom Metazoa; phylum Chordata; class Actinopteri; order Beloniformes; family Adrianichthyidae; genus Oryzias; species Oryzias melastigma. The sequence goes on along the minus strand of NC_050531.1, from coordinate 24,306,891 downwards.
AAGTAGCCCTCAGTCTCAAAAAGGTTGGTGACCCCTGGACTAGAAGCAGAATGTCCGGTGATTTTCACACTGCACATTTCCCTCTACAAGTGCATTAACCCCCCAGGTCTGAAAAGTCTTTTGTCATGGTAAGAAATCTTCCACTCAGCCAAAAGAAAACCAATTCCCTCAAAGCCTCTGATGAATATTCCCCTCAGCTTTGAGCACATTAGTGCATTGATTGATCTCCAGTGTACACAAAGAAAAACAACCTATTGACACATTATGAGATTGAACTGCAGCCTTCCTTTGAATCCTCATGTTAGGTTCATTTCAAATAATGTGTTTATTTTGCTGCTTATATATTTGTTGCAGTAAAGAACCATCCTGCATTGCTTCCTTCACCAGCAGAGGGAAACATTAGCCTATGCACCCCCGCCTATGTTCAGAACTAATTCAGTTGTAGAAATTTTATGAAAGCATTTCCTTTGTGAAGTCATCCAAATTGAAGGTTATCCAAGTGTTCTCACATGTTCATTTGTTTAAATGCCTCATGTTACTTTATAAAGGCATTCATAAACATCTACATAGTTTAGCTTGTGCGTTGGTTCCCCCTCAGGTGAATTGACACCACGGTGGTCAAACAGACCAGGTTTGTCTGCACCAGAGATCAGGTGAACTTTCACACAAGCAAGACGGAGAATTCCAGCAAATGACTGCTGGTGTCTCTGTAATAGGTTTTTATTCTCAAGCTGGTAAAACAACTTAGACACAAGATAATTATCCTTCCCGTAATGAATGAGGGGATTCCAACATTTTACACCTTTTTTATTTGTCTTTATACACAAAAACAGACCATGCTTGCTGACTGCAGCTCCTCTGCTTGAGTTTTGTTAACTGAGAGTGCCCAACTGTGTTTGTAAGGACTCTATCTTTAGACTGCTACAGCTACGACACACCACTTCACTTCAGCTGTTGCTATGGGAACAAGGCTGCCCGACCGACGGCACAGGAGCAATGCTGCTGTTTAAAGGAGAATGATGGAAAGAGATGGAGAAAGCTTAGTGTGTTCTAATGTCGACATCCACATTGTTTTACAGCATGGAGCTATATGACCACACAACTTCACAGTCCAGACGCCACAAAACTTAACCTTATTTATTAGGGTTAAGCGTTCGGATCATATGTGATACATGCATTTCTGAGATCCTTCTCTCATTAGAACGATCCAAACTTTCCTGAAAATCATTCTACATACCCTGGTCCGTGTTCTACCCTGTACTTCATCATCATTCCACCAGGGGCAGTAGAAGGGTTTTCCTGTTCATTTCTAAATGGCTCCTTCTATAAAATCTCAAAAACACCTTTGGCAGGAAAAGTGTTGCTAATTTTCAAAACTTTATGGTGAGAATAATTCATCTATTGTTGTTTTTTTAATGTAAACTTGCTGCATTAAAGGAATGCAACATTTGTTTATAAGTTATTCTTTATATTACAGTCACACCATGTCAAAGAATGTGTGATGTGAGACAAATAAGATAAATCAGGTGGTTTTTCCTGAACACTCATGTCAGTATTTTTGCATCTTAAATCATTGTTGTGGATTACATCAAAGGGAAAAGAAAGAGTACAATTTTAAACTGAATTGATTTAAGTGTTAGTTCTTAGATAAAAATGCAGTTAAAAAGAGTTTTTAAATCTAAATTAAGAAAAATATTGAGCGATTTTTGTACCATAGAGTTTCAGCTTACAAGCAGATCCTTTTAAATAATGAAACATAAAAAAGAATAATGAGCTATAATTGAGTTGTTTTTTTGTCTGCGAAGTCTTTCTTGTATTTCCATCAATGTTCTCAAACAGAGGCAAACTAACAGCTCCAGTTCAGATGAAATGTTGTCAAATGGAATGAACCGTGCTCAGTATTCCTCAGAATAAGCTTGTCTAAAATCAGTGTAATAGACACATCAATGTGTGATTGGTCTTCTACGCACAGATCTTGAGAAGAAATGTTGCCATGGCAACATCAACTTCTCCAATTAAAGCTTGTCTGTACAGGGAAGTTTCTCAGGGTTAAAAGAAGGCAGCATTCAGCTCTTGTACAGTATGTGCAGATATAACAGATGTGTAACCGTGAACTCAACAAACATCAGGCAGACATGGCAGTGCACCCGGACCTGGACATTCAGCATGGCCTCACGAAGACGTGTAAAACACTCACTGTCTTTGATCTCAGAGATGGTTGTTCACTGATCTCTGAACATGATCTCTGCAGTTTGCTCTGCTGTGGTTTTTCTTTCCTCAAATTCTCAGCTACTGTTGCTGAGCACTGGACACGAACAGGTAAAAACTTCCCTAACCTCGCTCTGTCCCAATGACACAGAACATGTCTTCTCACATGTAAGCAGGAATTTTACTGTTGGTGCAGACGTTCTCACATCACTGCCCTGATCAGGAGACAGAAACATGAAATGAAACATGGTGTGCATGTAGACATAGTCAATGTTTAGGAGTGACTCCTCTTGTCCTGGAAGAAGGAGTGTTTTGGAAAAAAGGAAGGTTTATCTTTTTTCAATAGGTGCTCAATTTTCTTTGTACCCACTCACCTATTTCACTCTTCCTCTTCTCTGTGTGGTCTAAAAGAGGAAGGCCTGCAAATATACTTACAAATAATGTTTAAGCTTTCAATATAAATACGTTTTTACAAATCTATGTGAGGTTGGAGCTACAGTAGTTCCCATTGTAACAGTAACATTTGGATAGAACTCTTTATTTTCTTGAGGTCTGTCTCCCATATGTAGAATTCTTCATCACACACCATAAACCAGTTATAGTAGATTATGTTTATGCACCTCCAAGTGTTCAGCTAGAATGCCCCCTTTAGGGGTGGCTGTAACAAATCATCCACCCCAGCTTATCCCCCTCACTCACACATGCACCCTCATGTCCTCCTCTGCATGAACCTCCTCTTTGGTCCTAGCTTCTCTCCTGATAGATTCAATCTCCTTCCTTCCTTCCAGTCTTCTTCCTTTTCTAAGAAGGAGCTGAAAGCTGATCTTTGGTGTAGTCCCACCTCCACCCTGAACTCCTCTGCTTCACCAACAGAACATCTCTCCACTGTCTTCCAGCTCTCATCCATGTCCTGAACATCTCCAACATTTTTCTCGGATTCTCCAGACTTGCTCATCCAAACCACAGCTCCTCTCTGGATCCTGTCATTGACTTTCTAAAGATCTGCAAAGACAGTTCAGCTCCTCTGGCCTTCTCTGTTCTTCTATAAAAATATCTAGAGAAGAATCGTATCTCTCCATCTCCTCATTTGATGCTTCCTGCTCTAAGTTCTCCTTCCATCTTTCCTTCACGCTAGAACCTGTCAAAACATTTCCATCTTCATCATCCTCATCTGCTGCACATCCTTCCATCTGTTTCTCTGGTTGTGTCTAAATTCCCTCCCTAATCCCTTACTACTAAAAAACTATATAGTACGGGACTATCTAGTGCTCTGGGTTTTAAAGGCAATTTGGATACGAGGCTCACTATTTTTCTTTCGTTTTTCCAAACCCCAGATATGTCACAGATTTCACGAAGTCAAAATGAATCAATACAAACATTCATGATGTTTATTTATGACTCCACTGTGTTCTGATGGTAAAAATGTGGATGATACATTCAAAAAATACATTTAAACACGTTTTTTTGTTCGAAATAGTTTGAATGCAATGCATTGTGGTCTATATTCGCTATGCTAGTTTTTCGCAAAGACTTCTGGGGAATTTCTAGTGCACTGGATTTTGGAATTAGATTCGAACATCACTAGAAAATGGACAACACACTATATAGTGAGTAGGGGGGGGATTCAGACATAGCTTCTGTCTCACCCTTACTGTGTGTGTTCTATCTGCCCTTTGGTTGACCTTTGACATCTTCACCTCGTGCTGTATCTTTCTGTTCTTCAGTCTCCTCAGTGTCACACATTTACTTTATCTAACCTCTTACCATACTCCTGAACTTCTTCATTCCACCACCATGTCCGCTGATCTTCTTTCCTCATTCCAGGTGAATTATCAAAAACTTTCCTCTCAATCTCCATGATCACTTTAGCTGCAGCGGTCCAGTCATCTGGAAGAACCTCCTGATCTCCCAAACACGTTTCACCTCTTCCCTAAAAGTCACACAGTACTCCTTATTTTTCAACTTTCACCCCTTGCTCCTTCGTTCTGCCCTTGTCCTTGTTATCTTCCTCACCATCACAGTCATCCTCACACCACTGTCATCTTCCGTCTGGCTGCTTTCTCCTCAGCCACAACTTTGAAGTCCCTCAGGACTTGTATTTTGTACAGAATACAGCATAATGAACGTGTGTGTTCCTCTTTCCCCTCCTGAATGTGTCTTCATGGTTGCATTGTGCTAAAGCTACTGTGACTACTGGAATAGACCAACAGTTTCCATAATGCAAAATGAGCTACACAGTTCTGCAAGCCAAACCAATGAAAATATGACCGGAATTCCCTAAATTTGTCTGACTTCCAATCAGATTAGCTGAACGTAACATGTTGCGCCGAGGTTGGTCATTCCAACAAATGTGTTCTTATCTCTGCCTTCTTAATTTGGGTCGTCGATGTTGTGGAACGTGTCCAGCGGAGCTCACACCATGAATATGCCGGCAGACAGACCGCTATGCTGGGGCTGGATCACGCTTAAACCTCCAGAACATTTAAAACGTCCCCCGGTGCGCTTGCTGTTCGGAACGTCGGGGGTCCGCAGCTCTCAGGACACGGCGCCGGACGCGAGCCGGTACCACCAGACGTGGTACTGGACGCGAACCGGAGCCGGGTTAGGGTGCAGGAGCTCTCCAGGTCCTAGTGCCGGGCTGGTTCTAGCTAGCAGCTCGGTGGTGACCCGCCCGTGATCGGTGAGTTAGAGGGCGATGAGGGACTAATGCGCAGGCGGTGTGGAAAGGCACGTATGAGAAAATCCACGATTAATGCGTCAAAAAAATTGTCGCCGTCACCCACATGTCAAATTAACGTGTAATTAACGCGACAAATCTGACAGCCCTAATTTCAACTCATTTAACCCTTTAACACCTGAGGCGTTGCCAGTGACGATTCAACACAAACTCTGTAACGTACTGTGACTTTTTAACATGTTAACAAGTTGACATGAACAACAAAAGTCCAGCATTCTCAAGGAGAGATTTACATTGATCGTGTTAGTGGTTGAAAAATTACAGTAAATCAAAGAACATAAAAACCGGCGCATCGGTGTTAAAGGGTTAAATGGGTGTAATATGCTCATTTAACTCCAATGTAGACACATGCAGAGAGCATGTTGTCTGGATCTCTGAACTGTAATAAAATGCAGCCTTTTGTCATCACGTGGATGTGGTCTCCATCAGAAGCATCTCAGACAGTCTCAGGGTGTTTCATCCTCCACAGTTTCCATGGTTTCAGGCTGCTGGTGTAAAGACAATATAAAACAGAGGAAGTCCATGTTTCAAAGTAAAAGGTGGTAACAAATTCAAGGGGCACACACAGGTGAGCCAACTTCTGAAAAAGTGTGTGTGAGCTAAAAGAGGACATGCAGCAGTAAGAGCTGCACACTGTACAGGGCAGAGAGAGAACAGCGAGGGGGAGGAGACAGGGAGCATTCCCGTCAGCCTGAATCTCTCTCAGCCTACACCATCTCCTCACTCCACCTCAGGCTCAGTAATGCTGGATTTGCTATGAGAGGGAGCTCCAGCGTTTGAAACCTCTGTGCTGCTCGAGGACACACTGAGCCAAAAGCCGGTGAGTACAGCCTCCGGTTGGGCTGCGCAGCTTTATGATACGCCAGCCTTCTCAGAGATGCTCTGGTTTTTCAGGTATTACACTGTATAGATCAGAGTCATGCAGTGAACTTCTGCCTTTCTGCCATTCTGACTTTTATTTGAGGTTCAGATGAAGACATGTTAGAAACAAGGGTCTCTTGATTCTATAATCTTTTAATTCCTTTAAGCTGTTGGCTGTTTGTAGCATCTCAGCGGGAGGTCTGTTTGTAAGTATTTCTATTCATGGATTGACAGAAACTCTCACTCGTGGTAATCTTTCAGAACAATGCAGGTGAGCAGCTGCATTCCCACATGCTGAGTTCGGTTGGAAATAGACATCTAACCCCAACAAACTTTTCCCAAATAGCAGGGAGGAAATGGCCAGGCGGGGGGCTGTGCTCACTTTCATAAATGCAGGGAGGTTTTAAACTGCAACTTTCAGTTATTGATATCTGTCCTGGTCACCTGTCATGATGAAGATTCAGGACTCCTCTGTCTTCACATCACTGGCTGCATGTCTGCATCTGAAAGGTTTCTCAGATCCTTTGTGATTCAGGAATGAGTCGGAATCAATGGAGAGGAGATTGATTTTATGTAGCAAATCTAAATTCACAGTTCCTGGAAACTGTACACAAGCAGGAAGGGAACTGTCCAACTATTTGAAAGCACAAATCAGAAGAAGAACCCCACCTATGCAGTCTCAGTCTGCATCCAACCATCACGCTAAAGAGTAAAAGTTAAGCAGAATTAATAACACGGTGGTTGGTAATAACAGAAACTCAGATCTGTCTCTCTGAGAGTACAACACCAAAATCACAAGGACAATTTTTTGAATGACATTTGAAATGAACAAAAACAAAAAACTTCAAGGTCTAGAACATGGGAGCTGCTGATATGTGAACATCATTTACTGGTGTTTAGAAGACGACAGCGTCTAACAAAGACACGTGTTGCTCATTTGTGTACCCTTAATCCATCAGAGATCAGATTAAGGGATTAAAAGTTAGAGGAGTCTTGGCTGAATGACCAGACGGAGTGGAAGGTGACAGGGTTGTGTGTCTGGGACCAGAGTACTTCCTGGGTCATTGACAAAATACTCCTAGAAATGTTAAAGTCTTTGCTGAGAATGAGGAGCTGGAGCAGGTCAGCTCAGATCAGCACACCTCTGCCACAGCAGGAAGGATGCATTATTATTATCTAGCTAAGTTAAAGATTTAGGCTAACAGTTTACTACAGGAGCCTGCTTATGACTCAATGAGTGCAGCAAACATTTAATTGGTCGGGTATTTGAAGGCACACATATTGATCTTGAATGAGAGGATGTTCTCATGGTCCCGGAACATTCAGAGAAAGCAGAGAGAACACCCCAGTATAACATCAGACCACCTTATCCTTATTGTTTTAATAAGAACGGATCTTTGATTCATTCTTTGTATGTCTCACAATCAAAAAGACTTCCATCATGCATATTTAAATGCCAGCTCCTCCATTTTTCAGCAAAAGTCATTCAGATCGCACATTTCGGGATTTCTTTATTGAAATAAAAGAGAAAGAACTCTCCAGTTTGTCCACAGCTTTATCTTGGTGAGACTTAGATTTTACTGAGAAATTATCTTTTGTTTTCCTGCCTAACTGAGGTTTCTCTGGGTTGGACGGTGATGGACAGATGGCTCATCCAGTCATGCGCCAAGCTTTTCCTCTTTGAGAACAAGGCCTTCCCAGATGGCAGTGTGTTCCCAACCATCTGGTGTGTCAGGTTCAGTCAGAGCTGTGTTCCTGACCATGAATGCAGCAACACTGTTTCCTCTTGCTGTGTTGACGGCTCTGTACACTGAAGAAGTTTGTAAAGTTTTCCTTAACACTTTTAGTCCTATCAGAAATCATTATGACTGAAGGAATCAGTCATACATTTCAGAACAAACCTGAGGGGGGCGGGGACTAACTTGCAGATAGGTGGGGTTGACTTGTGTTGTGGCTGTCTTCTAACACTGCTTCTTAAAGTAGTATAAATGTAGTGGACGACTTTTAAACTTTTCACATAGTTGATCAAACACTCTTATTTGTGTCCAGTGTGTCCAGTGTTTGAGCTGTTAAACCAAAGTGAGACATGTTGCTTAAAAATGAAGAAACCAAAATAACAACTGTAACTGTTTCAGGACCAGAGCCAGATGATGCATGTGGAGCAAAGACATCTCAGACAAATGCTCTACACTCACTGGCTACTTTAAAGGTACACATCTCTAACTGCTCATTAATGCAAATTTCTTATCAGCCAATCAAACAACAGCATGTAGACATGGTCAAGACAATCTTCTGCAGTTCAGACTGAGCATCAGAATGGAGAAGAAAGGAGATTGAAGAGACTTTGAACGTGGAATGGCTGTTGGTGTCAGACGGGCTGGTCTGAGGATTCCAGAGACTGATGATCTACTGGGATTTTCCCCCACAACCATCTCTAGGGTTTACAGAGAATGGTCAGAAAAAGAGAAAATATCCAGGGAGCTGCAGTTCTGTGGGTGGAAATGTCTTGTTGATGCCAGAGGTCAGAGGAGAATGTCCAGACTGGTTCCAGCTGATAGAAAGACAACAGGAACTCAAAGAACCACTGGATACAACCGAGGTCTGCAGAAGAACATCTCTGAATGTATAACACATCCAACCTTGATGCAGATGAACTACAGCTGCAGAAGAACACACCAGGTATCACTGCTGTCAGCTAAGAACAGGAAACTGAGGCTACAATTCACACAGACTCACCAAAACTGGACAATAGAAGATGGAAGAACGTCGTCTGGTCTGATGAGTCTCTATTTCTGCTACATTCAGATGGTCAGAATTTGACATCATGAAAACATGGATCCATCCTGTCTTGGATCAACAGTTCAGGCTGGTGGTGGTGGTGTCATGATGTGGGGATATTTTATTGACACACCTTGGACCCCTCAGTACCAACTGATCATGGTTCCAACCCCACAGTCCACCTGAGTATTGTTCTGACCATGTCCATCCCTTTATGACCACAGAGTACCATCTTCTGATGCTACTTCCAGCAGGATAAGACTCCATGTCATAAACTGGAATCATCTCAGACTGGTTTCTAGAACAATGAGTTCACTGGACTCTAATGACCTCCACAGTCACCAGAACCCAATAGAACCTTTGGGATGTGGTGAACAGGAGATTATCATCATGGATGTTCAGCAGACAAATCTGCAGCAACCGTGATGCTGTCATGTTAATATGGACCAAACTCTGAGGAATGTTTCTGGAACCTTGTTGAATCTATGACACCAAAGATTAAGATAGTTCTGAAGGTAAAAGGGGGTCAAACCCGATACTAGCTAGGTGTATGTGATGAAGTAGCCGGTGTACACTTTTTTAAAGGTAGTTCTCACAGAGGGGTGTCTGACACTCAGTGACCTGACTCCAATCATCTGAGCTGGTAAAGGTGTGCTTGCAGCCAGAGTTGACCTGGTTTCGATCCAGTCTGTTTTTTCTTTAATGTCTTCCAGTTTTCTTGGTCTCTTTAGAGCAGCACAGGCTTTCAGCCTAACAGGATGTGTGGACTCTTCTTATGTAACCCACACTGAGGCCTTCATGCTGGTCCAGCTGTGCTCTGGGCTCTATTTTCAGCAGAGAGGGATCAGACCTCCATAGTGTAAACAGGTGGACGTCTAACCACAGCTTGACTTTTACTTCCCTCAATCCGCTCCGACTCTCAGTTTCCAGCTTTGCTTAATCCTTGACGAGGATTGTACACATTCTCCTTCAGTGACTGTCCTTTTCCAAACCTACCATCACAATCTGTGCTGTTTCATTCAAAAGTCTGTGTGTGACATATCCACAGTGATGTGAGGCTCGTCCAACGGTTCAGGGGTCAAACACCACATTTGTTTTGCATCACATATTGACATGATCTATTAAAATGACAGGAAATGTAGACCAATCTACAGCTTCTAGACAGTTTAGCCTTCGTTCTTTATGCCCCCACAGCCTTTTAGCTAACTCTTGATGTGTTGCTTCTATCAAGACTCCTACAAAGCAAAAGGTTGGAGGACTGATCAGCATGCTAACTGTAACCCAGCAGCTACAAAGCCTGCATTTGTTCCTTGAACTTAATCTTTACATAAATTATGATACATTTCAACCAGAACAAAATGGATTACTTCCAACGGTTGTAACCATAAATTAAGATCTTTATTATTTGCAGTGGGAATCAAACATCTGCTCAGAGTCTTGTTGTTTGCCACATCTGAGTGAAACGCTGCTTTCAGGCAGAAGATGTAGGAGTGTGAGGGGGCTGGCCATGAATGTGCACCCAGAGCAGCTCTCCACCGATATCTCTGATGCATTTCTCCCATGTCAGCTGTCCGGGCTCCTTTTCATTGTTTTTTGAGTCCTGTTGGAATCTAAGTTCATGACCATTTTTTTATTTAACCCTTTAATACTGTAGCTCCAGTTGTCATGTTCTTTGACTTACTGTAACGTTTTAATTGTTAGCACGATCAATGTAATTCCAGCAGATCGTGAAAAACCAATCTACTGGAATTACATTGATCGTGTTGAAAAGTTACAGTATGTCAAAAATTTTGCGTTGAAGAGTCACTGGTATTAAATGGTTAAAAAAAATAACCATGGTTTTGAGAAAAGTTTCTTGAGGGCTGAAGTCTCCCGCTGACCCTGTGTGTTGGAGGAGCCATCGCTGGCTGCAGAAGAAGACCTCGTTTCATGTGTTCTGCATCCGCCTCATACTCATTCTCAGCCCGTCTGCATCAGTCTGCAGCTTGACAGCACAGACCCGCCCACCTAAATCAAGCACACATGAACACTTTCATCCAAACCACCCTGTTTTGCATTCATGCTCATTTTACACCCCATTGGAACCACAGCTGACTCAGCATTTTCAGAATTTGATAAACTCAGAGTATCTCAAAGCTTCATCAACTACAGAACTCAGTCGTATGCATTTGGACGAGGGAGCAGGAACATATTACTACCATTTTATGGCTGCTTTATAATTTTAAAATTATTTTATCAGTTTTACATTTTTTATGGTCTTGACCCATCATATCTATCTGTAAAGATTTTAAAGTCTGAGCCTCGTGGACCCTGAGCTCCTCTGGTACAGGCCTCAGCTCTTCCAAACGTTAGAACTAAAACTTACAGCGAGTTCAGTTTTTATGGAGCTTCTGTGGAACAGCCTCTCACAGAGCCTCGGACACGTTTTTAAAGGAACGTTCTGGATCTTTTTAATCTGGCGTCCAGCTGAAATTTAGAAATACACTTGTTTAATATTTAAATTATGCAACTTTTTTTTATTCACTTTAACTGGTTTATATCTGCCTATTGATATTTATTTATTTAGTCACTAAATTTTAGTATGTAATGTCTTGCTTTTGATCTGATAAGATAAAAAAAGACAGACAACAGTGTTTATGATAAAAGACCATGCTGAGGGATTATAACGTTTAGAAAGAACACCTGAAGAGAGGAGGAGTCACTTTGTGTTTGGTCAGTAAATTGTTTTGTAGAGTTTATAAGTCAACTTTCAAGGTATTTGTCCAGTATTTGGGTTGTGTGTATATCTGCATATGAGGGTTTGTTTCTCTTGCAGAAGTCTTGACCTTTCTAGAAATGAACTTTTTGTCCTTCTGCACCTTAAACATAAGCTGTTTTGGAGCAGCAAAACCTACCGGTTTTAGGGCAGTAAAATATCATGACTTGTGGTTTTTTAGAAAATCCCTTTGGTACATTGGAATAACTGGTTAAAGCAGACGACAAACGTCTGAGGGTTCCAACAGAGACTCGGTCATTTTGTCATGCTGGATTTCATAGCTTTCTGAATGTAGAAGCATAAAGCTCCTGCCTCAAATCATAAAGCTTTACAGTCTGAACCTTGTGTGCTGTAAGAATGACCATCCTAACATCATAAGTCATTTTGATTTGACACATTTTTGTGCAGTAACACACAGCAGACTGCAAGAGAAAACAGTCAAACAGTTGACTAGTTTGTGGTTTGAGCTGCTTTTATAACAATGAACTCATTTATGCTTCATTTAAAAGGAGGTGTTGTGACGTGCTCAATGCAGTCCCAGTGGATATGAGAAATGTTACAGGATTGTGTGACTCTCAGCTGTATGTGAGGAGTACTTCAGCATTAGCATGAAGTCAACTGACTTCAGACTGAGACGAGCAAACCACCACAACCTGCTGCACATGAAGCCAATACCACAACAACATGTGTAGCAGCTCAGAAAAATAAAAAGACAATTTCATGCAGGTGTGGCAAAAAAATACATGAACATTTCTGAATAACTTTTTCTAGACTAACGAAAAAGGTAACAAAAAGTTCACAAAAACCCAACTCTCCTGCAGCTGAGAAGGACTGCAACCTTCACACCTTTGCTCTATTTAAACAAGGACATGCTAAATATGACACACGCAGCCTAAAAGGTTTAATCAGTTTAAACTCCAGAACCCTTTGGCTCCTCAGAACATGAACCCATGAACCCATGCACCGCTTTAAGGTCACAGGAACACGGTGTGAGGCTGAATCACCCTCCATGAAAACACAGACTCACTTTGCATGCAACAAACATGGTTTTTAAACAACCACTGACGTCATTTTATGTCATTTTATGTAATACAGATTACAGAGACATGAGAAAACTGTTGGCAGATGATTTACAGTCTAATTGTAATCTGAATCTAAAAGACAGTGACAAACATTGGCTTGACACCACAGCAGACATGGGCTGATGTTTTAGTCATAAATCTGACTTTTTAAGTGGGGATTGAAGAAAAACCTGCTCCCATTTGAAACCCGTATTTAATCAGGATTCAATGTAATTCTGAGCAACTGCAACATTTGTGCTTGTAAGTCTGCCTCTAACAGAGGGCGGTGGAGGCTCGGTTGAAGTCACTGTTTGTTCCACAGCTGTGTGCCAAAGTTGTTTTGAATCAGCAGAACAGAGGCTGAGCTCAGTTAACATTTCAAATGACTGTCATCCATAAAGAATCTGATGAGACCACTGTGATGTTTTGAGAGTCAAACAGGTGTAACCTGAACCCAGCTCTGGCATGTGCACATGTTACCAAAGGAACAGGTGTGGCACATATGGCACCACACCATGACTCGAATCATGGAAAGCTTCTGTGTACAGGTCCAAACACATCTGGATTTGATGAGGCCATGGCCGGTTCTGTGGGGCCCAGCGGTAACAGAGACTGGTTAAACAATCATTTTTAGAAAACTGGGCGGACTTGAATATAGTTGACACCGGTTAATTCGTTTGGGTGGGACAATGGCAGTTATGACATTAGAAATATTACACCTGCTGACTTTAAACAGAATTGTAAAAAAAAAAAAAAAAAAAAACTCCAAACAAAAGAAAATTCCCCTAGGTCTTATAATTGTCTTCTAAGAAGTGGAAAATTCCTTGATCCTGGAGAAGGCAGCAGTGAGGGAAACCTCTGTCATGTTCTGTCACCTGCTTTCCTCCCTCTTGTCTCTGTGACAAACTCTCATTTCTCACCACATGGTGACTTCCAGTGAACAGAGAGCTGCTATTTGGAATGTGTGTTTGAGTGTGATGTATTCAGTAACCCTAGAGCACGATCGCCGGGTGATTTTCACCTGAGCAAACGTATTTACATGATTTTCAACATGTTGCATTTTTCTGAGTGTCATGGACCCTGGGTAAAGTTTCACATATCCCAGGAATGGGTGGACCAAAGGCCAAGTTCCAGAATTATTATTTTTTTTTTTGGGAGAATTTTTAATTTTTTGTTCTCAAATTCCAAATTTTTTAGTAATTTCTTAAGCATGTTTCTAGAATCTTCCTATGGTTTTATTTTTAATTTTCATACATAAACCAGAGTTAAAAATAAAATAAAAATACTCTACTTTATCATGTGCTGTCATATTTTAATCTATTTTTTTATGACAAACACTTTTATCCAGGATATCATATTGGGTAAAAGTTACCCTCAGTGTCTCAGTGAAGCCATATCAACATTCATGCTAGTTCTTATTACCTGACCTCCAGTGCAAACCCCTCCTTCAGACAGAATAAATACATTTTTACAGATGACTTTCATTTTTAATTTTTAATCATGATTCTGAAGAAATTAAAGATGCTGCTCTCTGAATGTTCTCAGTCTGTAGCAGACCAGTTATCTCTGTGACACAGCTGGGTTTGGTTATTTGTGTCTTTGGATTTGAAGTGTCTTTCCATCCATCCACTGAGGACTCCAGTCTTCAATGGGTGTATGCGTGAGCTCTATGTCTGGCCTCTGTGGTTTGTCTTCATGTAGCTGCAATGGATGACATCAGTCATTCTTCTGTCATGGAACAGACACTGTCTGACCCTCCAGAGCCCACTCATGCAACTTGTGTTGATGTGTGACCCACTGCAGTGGTACAAACAAGGTAGAGTGAGTGTGCACCTGACTACAGGCAGGACAACATTTCTGTTTGATTGTTTGTTTATGCCTGTGTGTTTTTGTGTGGTTGCAGGATTTTTACATTTTTTTCAAGAAGAATCCTTTGTTTGGAATAAAGCAACTAGAAATGTTGTCTGTCTGGATGTGTTTGCACTTTAACCCTTTAACATCTGAGGCATTGTCAGTGGCGCTTAAACACAAAATCTCGACGGGCCACTTTTCTCCTTCACAATCTACTGGAATTATTGTATTGATGGTTGAAAAGTTACAGTAAATCAAAGAACATAAACACTGTAGCAGAATGCCAAATGATGCTGATCTAACAATGGGTCTGACTCCATCTTCTTTACCATCTCTGTGTTGTTTTTTGGTCTGCAGGCTATCATGGAGGAGGCTGAGCTGCTGAAGGAGAGGCTCCAAGCCATCACGGTACAAAGTCATCAGTCACTTAGAGGCACAAAGCTGGGTTTATGGTTCCACATGGAGCCGGTTACGTTGACATTTTAGACAAATCCTGCATTTTGTGGAACAAGAATCAACCTTGTCATGGACCTTAGGATTTCATCTTTCAGAAAAACACGTTTGCCAAGAGCAAAATCCAAAATGGCGGCCATTTGTAAAGATGCCATATATTGAATTGTTACAAAAGTACTCAGTCTATTTTCCCAGGTCTGTACAATAAGGGCTGTCCATGCACAAACAGCAGTCTTTACACTTGAGGGGTATCTACAGAATAGTATTATATGTATGATATATGTTTAACATAGAGATCACATGTCAAAGTCAAGGCCCGGGGGTCTGCAGTGCCCATGAGTCATGGTCCGGTGTTTATTTAGATCTCTGCTCCACCTGTTGCTGATTAACTTGATCAAGTCTGTATGTCTAATAAATGGACATGGACAGGATCAGTTAAAGGACTAGTGTAGTCCACTGCCCTTCCAAAACCACGTCTTTCTCAGTGACAAAACCCTTAGCTAATGAGCTCCACCCACAATCAAGATATTTGAAACCATTAGCCGTCCAAACCCAACTACAATGCTTGTGTCTGTAGATCTGCGTATGCAGGTGTAAAGAGCATTTCTTTGAGCTGTTCTGTGTGCCTGAAAAATATTTTGAAAATGTTTTACCAAACATTTGTGCAATAACAAATCTTTTTTATGCACAACTAATGGTGTTAAAACTACACAAAAAAAATCCTACAGTTTAAATGTTTTTTGAAACATTTTTTTTCAGCAAAAGTAAAAGTTTTTTTTTTCACTTTTGTAGACACCATTCTACAACACACCACTTTCTTTGCAAGCATGGAAATGATTCACAGCGCAGAGGACAAAAGGTTCAGGAGAATTCATTTCATTTCATTCATTTTTCCCCTTCTTCAATAAAAAAGTCATCTGGGACTTTTGTAACTCGTGTTATAACTCCACTATATTTATAAAGATTATGAATCACCAATCGTCGACGTTGCAAATATTCATACTCGAATTTTCGGGAGCAGATCGCAAGTATCCGAGCACCCGGATACTCATTATAGCCCTAGTGAGGGATGTGTGGTATGTTCACTAAGTATATCTCAATATGACCCACTTTTTTACCACAAAGATAAAAACTGCTTCTGCAACGCCTAAGAGACCAAACACAGGTTTAAATGTTTAAAGCTTTTAAGTCAAAGACATTTTATTTTTGTTGTTGAAATAAAAAGTACCAGTAAGTTAGCCACCACAAGATACCCTAAAAAGTTAATCAGAAACCATGGCGATGGGGGCGGGGCATCGCACAAATGATGCAGCTATAGCCTTGCATGACATGGTCTTTACAATCATCTTATTCAAATTAAAGACTTTAGAAAACAAAATAAAAGTATTGAGGAGATTCAGGTCAAAGGTTACACAGTGCCAATTGGTTTTTCAAAATCATTTGATCAATGTCCAGACAGTGTGAATGAGCAGCAAGGATGCTGACTAAAAATACCAGCAGATGTCATCAGGAGCTCCCCTTTCACTCCACTGAAGATCCACTCTGACTCTGGCTCCTGTCAGCCAACTGTGAGTCTGCGCAGGAACTACAAACATGACAATGTACATGTATTAATATACAGAAAACAAATAGACTAAACTTTATGCTTTTTGTTAATCATGTCATAAAAAAGAAGTTGTTTTTCCACCACATGTGGTGAAGCAGAGAGCACAAACACATGAACAACAGGTAGAGTCAGGTCCATCAAAATATACCAAACTATTTGTGGCCTCTTTGCATCCAGCTGACCGCTCAGGGTTGTCAGCAGATGAAGACAACAGGTGGAATAGTTTCCATGCTGAAAACTGTACACATGCTAACATGTGGTCTCCCCTCACAGGACAAGAGAAGGATCCAGGAAGACATCGCAAAGAAAAGAAGACGGATTGAAGAGGAGAAACTAAAACTTCAGTACATAAAGGTACTTCAAGTTGGAAAGTGTTAACACTTCAACCAGCATACTTGTGTTTCACTTAAAGCAGCTGCTGCTCCAATAATTGATTTGGATAAAACGACTTTAGCATCTCAGAAATATGATGAAGTCATGTTCACCCTCTTGTCTTCTGCTGCACCATCTGAAGTCATCAGGCTCTCACAATGTCCCAACCCTGCAACCAAAGCCAGCTGCCAAGGACTCAGACTGTTTCCATGCTTTGGTCTGAGTGCTTTCAGACACACCTGTTGGATTTCTTGCTCTACTCGAGAACTACAGAGATTTTTTGGCTGATTTTGTTTTTGGAAAAAATAGGGCACGGGAGGGTTTCAGTGATGCAGAATCCAGAACTAATGGAAACTCTGGACTTATGATTCTCACCAAATGATGCCAGCATTTCCCTCACCGTGTTATCCCCGTGCTCTGTTTTGACCACTCCCAATGTCAACATACCTAGGATAGCACAAGAGTTAAGAATACAACAGAAATATTTCCTGCAGTGCTTTTTAAAAACTATGATGGGAAATTTCTAAAGATAATGTTTATGAATGTGACCCAACATGCTGACCAGTTACCCATTGAATGAATGGGTGAATATATGTCAGAATGAATAAATGAAAGAATGAATGATGAAGGAATTAATGAATGAATGAATAAATGAATGAATGAATGAATGAATAAATGAAAGAATGAATGATGAAGGAATTATTGAATGACTGAATAATGAATGAATGAATAAATGCCTGAATGAATGAATAAATGCATGAATGAATGAAATAATGAATGAATGAATGAATGAATGAATGAATGAATGAATGAATGAATAAATGCCTGAATGAATGAATAAATAAATGCATGAATGAATGAAATAATGAATGAATGAATGAATGAATGAATGAATGAATGAATGAATGCATGCATGCATGAATGAATGAATGATTTAATTAATTAATTAATTAATTAATGGATGCAGGTATTAATGAATGAATGAATGAATGAATGAAATAATGAATGATGAATGAATGAATGAATGAATGAATGAATGAATGAATGAATGAATGAACATTTCCACCTGTGATCTTGGACTCACAGCAGATGAACAGATCAGTGGGATGTTTTCAGTCCGAAGTGTTTCAAAGACAGCAGGTTGGAGTGTGAAGGTGAATTTCATTTGAACCACAGAAAAAAGCCCTGAGGGAGCAGTGGCTGATGGACGGTCTGAGTCAGCAGTCGGAGGAGGAACTGGAGGCCATGAGGCTTCAGGCTGAAGGCGAGCAGCAGCAGAGTGATGAGCTCCAGCAGAACATCCTCAGGTAGTCTAAAGCATTACACTCCTGCAGAGACTGTTCCACCAAGTAATATGAAAGTAGGATCAAATGTTCACATCATCTAGGATGAAGTATTTTATAGTCAATGTAACAATTTGTCAACAAGTTCTTATAAATAAAGCATCTGTTTTTAGATTGGAGTTTGATTCTGGTGCTTTCACACCGAACACGATTCTGGCAGCAGAAGCAGCAATCACCAATGTTATTCAATGGTCCAGACGCGCTCTGAGGTGAATTGAAGCCCCGCGGCGACCGGCGCAGCGCGATGAGAAGCGCGGGGTGGAGAGCGAAGTGAGCACAGACTAGGAACTGAAACCAAAGAACCGCTTTGGCACCGGAACCACATAAAACCCAATCGGTGCTCAACAGATCAGAGGCTTTCACTCCCGCGGTGAAGCTCAGTCACTCTATTAGCCAGCAGAGATGCTGCGGGGGTTGCCAGTTTGGGTCTCATTGAGACATTAAAAAAGGAAAAAGGTCTCCTAATTTCCCCCTCGTATTAATACGAAGCAGAGAACCTTCAAGCTGAACCACAGAGACACAGAAACATTGCAGAAGCAGCTGTCATACAGACACAGCCCTGTGTACTAGGAAAATCTTTAATAATATTCATAATCTAAACATGGAGACATGATTACTGATGTTTCTGTAGAAATCTTCACAATAAATAAACATTATTTCTCAACATCATCTGTGTCTTCCATTCATTCTAAGTGAGATATCCACAGACAGAGCTGGAAGCTCCTCCCACATGCGGCCGCAGTGTAAGAAACTCATTATTTGACAAGTGGCGAGCAGCGAATTCACCGTGTGCTGTAAAAGGGGCGGGGCACCCTAATTTGTCGCGTGATTCGTGTTTGGTGTGTATGTACCATTACTACTAATAGATAGCCATTTGGGTTAATGTTAGGAACTAAGTACATGGAAGTTAATGAAGAGATTACTAGCTATTGGTAACTGATACATCTTCTATCACATGGTAGCACAACATCTATGTTTCCTCTGATTTTTCTCTGTTGCCTCATGCTTCACAGGCACAAAGTGAAGCCTTATTTACATGCACCTTATGGGTCAACCCTCACCTGTCTGCACCTGTAGAGGGTTGTAGAAGGGAGGGGGGCTGCATCTTAAGAGGTGTGTCATGAAGTTCCGTTCAAGGCCATCTTGAATAATGACCTTCATCCAAAGAGATTATTTTTGAGTTTAACCTTGAAGACAGAGATGGTGTCTGCCTCCTGAACGGACCATCACAGAGACAGAGCTGGGGCTCTGCTCCCACATTCAAGTTTAGCAAAACCTAGTAGTCCTGGAGACTGAGAATGAACAGAACGCTCAATAAGGTCAAACCATGGTCTGGACAGTCTACACACATTTGAGTGAGCACTTCCCCATTAAATAAAGGGTGCAGAGAATCTGTGTCAGAGCGCCACCGTAAGATTTAGCAGAATGACAGCTTGGATGCCTCTGTGTAAGAGTAGAACTTTGGCAGAAAGCCAGCTTGAGACTTGGGAGAAGCATGAGGAGGTGTTTCCTGTCAGTGCAGCAGCCGATCAGGCAGAATGAGAGCACACAGGACCGTGCCTGGCTCAGCACTTAAAGCTTTAATGAGAACTGGACCCAAAGAAATCATTTCTGTTCATCTGTGTCAGCAGATGAGCAGAAATGTAATGAAGAAATAATTAAAATGAAAATGAAAAAAGTAATAAAAGAGATGATGAGGGAACTTAATGGCATCTCAGCAGAAAAGGGAATAAACAGAGCAGAGGCTGCGATAACCCTGACTTCATGCAGAATCACTGCAGTGGTGGGTAAAAATACCAAATACAAAACCAACGAGTGCATTTTCCTAAATCCTTTATAGAAAAACTCCATAAATAAACTGAATAAAACCGTCAATAAATGTAAAATAACCTTCAGAGGGAGCTTTAAACCTTAACATGTAGCAGTCCTTTAACTCCTGAGTGGTGACGCTTGGACACAAAATCTTTAGCATACTGTAATGTAATTTTTCAGCTCATTGAGCTTCTGTTCTCCCTCAGAATCTGCTGGATCTTGTTAACGGTTCAAAAGTTACAGTAAATCAAAAACCATAAACGCTGGAGCTCTGGTGTCAAAGAATCCTGACAAATATGTGTAGATGTGACTGATATTTGAGTTCATGAAATGACACAAAGATCCTAAAGCCATCTACTCCAGGGGACAGGAAGACAGCAGAGCTTTCAGACTTCCAGCTAAAAAAGATTCTTTAGACAGATTTGTTTCTGCAGTGGCATTGAAATGCTGCCCAACATTTCCACCAAGAGAGAAGGTGGTTTTATTCTAAGTGAAACACCATTGTTTTCTGCTCCAACTGTCATTTTTTGATTCATAATAAACTCGCCACTTTCCCCTCATGAGCCTTTCTGCTTTTGCAGTTTCCATGGTTACCTCTTGTGATTTTAGGCAGGTTTTCTCATTGATAGCCCACTGGGTGTCAGTGAGGCATGTAGGAGTGCTTTAATGGTTCGCGTTTGGGGAGCTGTATGTTCCTACAACACAAATGAGAGACTGTGGAGGATGAGTGTCTTCTGTGGATTGGATCTGCCTCTCTTTTGGACTCTCTTAAAGTGTGATGATGCCAACAGTCTCTGTTCATGTCTTTGCATCAGAAAAGACTGACTGCTTGGTATAAATTGCTGTGACATGAAAAGACAATGTTTAAGGCAACAAATTTAACCGTTCCATACTCTGACTTGATTGATTAGTAGAATGGAGTCTGTGATAATAAATATCTGGGGTGGAGCTTTAAGAATCAAGGCTGTTTTCATTGTGCAACATTTATAAAACTCCTCTCTCAGGCCAGAATTCTTCATTACAAAGGCATCTTTAGAATAGTATTTGTCAGAAAGCTGCTGATGTGACGAAAAGACTGAGGTTTAATGGAACTTTTCACATTATATAAATACATCAGCT
The DNA here is from genome assembly GCF_002922805.2 of Oryzias melastigma. Classification (NCBI taxonomy): domain Eukaryota; kingdom Metazoa; phylum Chordata; class Actinopteri; order Beloniformes; family Adrianichthyidae; genus Oryzias; species Oryzias melastigma. The sequence continues at coordinate 24,285,935 of NC_050531.1, read as the reverse complement.
GCTCAACAGAACTTCCAAAGCCCTCAGCTGTCATGTGACATCCTGGACCCATCCTTTTCATTTACAACAGAGGGAGCTGTGCATGTGCAGAGCTTCCATGCACACTTCTGATCCTCCTGTCTATTGCCGATGCCTGCTCCTTCTGCATGGGAGCCCCTGTGTCCCAGTCTTTATTTTGCAGCTTTGCAGAAAAAAAAAAAAAGGATTAGTCAGAAAAATGTGGGAGACACAAGCAGCTGCCTTCAAAACTGTCTCCACTATTCTGGGGATTGTCAGAATCCTACAGTTCTCTTGAATCTGTGTACCTGCAAGTCATCAACAGATGGTGGCGCCACAGTTCTATCTAGTGAAGTTTACACAAAATCGTTTCCTGTGTGTCTCTCAAAGCCAGAAAACAGACATTGGGAACTGACCTGCAGGTTACTGTTTACAGTCAGAGGAAAGTTTATTTTTCTCTCTGGGTGTCACTCACACAACTGCTGCTTTAACAACAAGATCATTTCTAAATATGAAATATATGTTTAGAAAGATTCTATAAGAATCTCCACATGCCGGTGTCGATTTAGACTAGAGGAACAGGTTTCAAACATGTTACCAAAAAACTTTTTCTTGGCTCACACAGAATCGAAAAGGAGATCGAAGTTTTGGAAATGCAAGAACTGAGCATCTCTGCCAATGAGGAGGTGGTCCTGAAACGGCTGAAGGAGGTGGAGAGGACGGCGGAGGAGATCATCAGGGTAGGACTCTTACCTGTGACTGCCTGCCGATGAACTGCATGTTGGTTTAACACCAAAACGTGTAGATTCATGATCCATGCAATGAGGCTGCAGATGTTTCTTTCATTTTGCAAACTGGATCATTTTCATACTTTCTAACCATAATTCATGAAAACATCAGCGTGCGTGTGTGTTTGAGTGTGTGTGCTTGATAAAATACTTGGCATGATTCAGTGTTTCACTAAGAATGATTAGTACACAGCTGGAATGTCTGGCTTCACTTGTAAATAAAATAGATCTGGCACTTGGAGCGTGTAGAACAGGGGTCTGCAACCTGCAGCTCCAGGGCCTCTTTTTCCCATCCATTGGGACTCTCTGGTTAAAGAAAAATATACTTTTTCATTTTAAAAAAGTATCTGTAAAGTGTTAAAAAAAACGTATAGAAAACTAACCCATGCTTTATTCAAACGATGTGACACATGGGCGTTTTTTATTTTGAGAGGAAGTCATGTGAACCTCCGTCAAACGTTACAAACTATCTCATCTTTAGCAAAACATAGATATATATTTTATGCTTTATTTCTGTAAGACAAAACAAAATAGAACCGTTCATTTATATTTATTATACTAGTAACAAAAACAAAAAATTAATCTTTTATTTTTCTAAAGGGTGAATTGAGACTTTTGTGGCTCCACTAAAAAATTGCCCGATTGGCTCTTTAAGCATTAAAGGTTGAAGACCTCTGGGGTAGAAGAATGCTCACTCCAGATATGTTGTCTAGATCCAAGTCTTTTTTTGATCAAATGGAGTCATTAAGTCATGAAAAAACTTTATTTCACTAGAAATTAGTTGAATTCAGTTTGTTACATTTGGAGTTCCTGCGACCCCGAAAGGGAAGAAGCGGCCAAGAAGATGAATGAATGAATAATACATTTGGAGTTTCATCAAAGCTCTTATTGGGATAACAATACTGATCAAAAGACGAGATGTTTTGGACCTCCACCTTTGTTCCTCGGCTCATCTGGGACAGATAACTGATCCAGAAGAGTTGAAGCCGTAAAAGTTTGATTTAACAATTATCAGCATTTGAGTACGTTTCAGTGGTTACTGGTTCAGGCGTCCTGACATGCACATCAGATCAATAACTGCCCACCTGGAATGGAGCAGTGCATGATGGATGCTTCCTGTGGCTCTTCTTCTGGCTTCCTAACAAGACTCACTCAGGACTGTGCGCTCAGAGATGCTTCACAGCCACACATTTCCACATGGAGGCGCTGTGACAGCTCTAACCCGCATGAAGCTTTGCTTCTATCTGAACGTGGACTGGAGGACACGAGTGACTTCAGGCTCAGGTGTTGGTGGATTTGATCTGACTCACAGGCACTCTGTCTCCACTGTAGGACCTGAACACAGAGCTCCACACAGGTAAAGACCTCTTCACCCCTCGCTTCTTATTACTTCTCAATTTCTTTTCTTTTCACAGATTTTTCCATTAAAAGCTGTTTAATGATCTCAGGTGCTCATTGGGAAAGTAGCTGTTTATCATTCTTTAGAAAAGTCTGGCTGTTTGAAGTGTTTTCAGGCCACAGTGAGTCACTCCACAGCCTGCTCATGTGTGCAGTCAGGTTTTCCCTTCACAGTCCAAGCTTTGCTGTATCTTCTCTGACAGCATCTTCAGAACTGATGTGATCCACAGATCAAACAACTCAAAGGAACATTTCACTTTAGTAAAACACAGAATCAGCCAGAACTATTTGGTTGGGAATGACAGCAGAAGACTTTTGCTGAAATGTGAGTTGATCATTTCAGAACACAGACTCATTTTAGAGAACCTTCACATTTCTAAAGGGGGGATTACAACAATGTGTTCAGGGCAGATATAAATGACTCAGAATTACAGATCCTGTAAATGACTGTGTGTGAGCTCAAAGTAGTTTATAGGATGCTGGCTGCAAAGCGGAGAGGTCCATCGACTTTGGCATCATTGAGCTTTTGGGATAAAGATGAGGGTCGTGCTGAAATTGTCCTTCAGTTTTTGTTGAAATGATGAGTCATTTGAGATTCTTTGCACTACCACAACTCTTGTAATTGTTTTTTCTTCTTAGCTGGGATGTACCATCCATCCACCCAACTCCCAGACAAGCTGCCCCTCATCCCAGCAGCTCAAGTAAACGCTCTTCCAAAGAGCGAGCCCAGCAAGGAAACCAAAACAGGTACAGGATGAGGAAGCATCAAAAATGACTGACACCGTTTTTTTTATTTTTTTATTATAATTGTGGAGCAATTCCATTTTACTGTGAATGAATACATGTCTGTGGACTTTAGTTTTGAAGTCATGTAAAATAGAATAAAAAACAGTGGGTTTTTCTGAAAATGTGGGAGAAAACAGCTGCTGGGCATGTTGTTAATCAGTATATAGAAGAGCTGCTGTCAAGCATAACGAAGGATGAAATCCCTTTTCCTGTCCGTTTGTGGAGCTGCTGTGAAAAGGCATGAACAGCTGCAGATGACTCATGCTGAGCAGCAGATCTCAGTCTTAGTCCAGGACCTCAGCTCTGGACACACCAGCTCCACTCTTTAAAGTCACTGTGTAAATTACTAGAGTGGTCACAAACCTAACTTCCTAGTGCATTTGAATGCAACAAATGTCCTATTGGTTGTAACAGTAAGACAAGTGTTCATTGAAAGCGTGCCTGCGTGTGAGGGGACAGTCTGTGAACGGTGGTCCTGCATGGATGACACATTTCTCTGCTCCCACACACTTCATTCAAAACTCTGTTAGTCACACTCAGGGCTCTGCAGAGCTGAAGAGTGCATTCTAGAACACTGACAGGTGAGCAACAAGTGGAGCAGAGTTCTTGAGGATCAGGATCACAGGTGTGGCTGATCCTCTAAAGGAAATAAGTCTCACTCTGCCAGAATGTTCTAGAAAGGATTTGGCTTCATTTGGTCAGCAGAACATTTCTGCAAAGTAAATAATTCTGGATGCTAAAATGGGCGGGGGGGCTCCTCCATTCACTTTAACAGCAGCTTGAAGATCACGTCTCAGTCATTCTCTCACTGTTTCAAACAAACCCCAATCTGATGTTCATGGATTGTTTCTTTTTAATGTCTTGTGTGTCAAATCCTGGAATTTGAATGTTTTCTCTTTTACAGCCACCTTCGCTATAGAAATCAGTGTTGAACACGACCAGCAAACAGGCAGGAGTCATGTGGTCTCCACAGCAACTATAAACCCAAACTCCATTCAAGAGAGGGGTCTGAAGGTGTTTGATGACGGGCGAAAGTCTGTGTTTGCACTGCGGTCAGACGGGGGCAAAGTGAACAGAGACCCTGTTGGACAGATGACGACCACACAAGTAGAAGAGCTTCTGCTGCAGGCAGCAGAGCAGAAGCTGCCCACTGAGGTGCAGTACCACCAACCGGTGTTCTCAGCTCCATACACAGGGACCGGCAAGCCCACTCGTGGAACACAAACACAGAGACGTAGAGATGGATGTCAAGTTTTTGAAGAGGAAACTCCATGTATTCAACCCCTCCAAGAACAGAGAGCCCCTTCAAAAATCCCACAACATCCTCCTGCAAGAGTTCAGATGTCTGGGCATGAAAGTGAGCTGCCACTGTCAGATATTACCAAACATTCAACCTTTAATGGGAATTGGATTTCCAATCCAAACTGTGATGACACAATTCCAGAAGGACCCACCTTCATGAAAACAAGAGCAAGCGCCACAGAATCTGTCCCAGTGTGCGTCACAGTCCAGTCTGAGGGAGCGCCTGTCCACTCACAGCCAGAATCCACGCCTTCAGACCCCAGCCCCTTCAGGAACCATCAGCCGGTTTCTGTCAACACAGGGTCAGAGGAGCATCAGTCTGAATCCATCACAATGATCTTCATGGGTTATGAGAACGCAGATGAACACGAGGACAACGTTCAAGCTGAGATAGTCATTATAGGACACAGCGATGATGAAGATAATGAGGAAAATGTTGAAAAGGAACCTCAGACTGAGGAGTGCGTCTCATACCATCCAGAAGGACACAGAAGTAAGATTTACCAACCTAAAGTGGGCAAAGCCAAGATTGGCCCGGTCATTTCTACTGACACAAGCTGGGATGACCTGGAGCTCCACAAGCCAACCTTCATCCACAGGCCGGGAAAACGGAGCCCCCACAGCCAGGGACAGGAAGGGGAGGAGTCAGGAGGCCCAAGCACAACAACATGGAGAAGATGAAGCTCTGCTCAGCAGGCGGGGGGGGGTCAGTTCTGTTTAACCAAACGCTCAGAACAGGAGCACACAAACCTGCTTTGCTGATTTCTCTATTCACTGTGCCTTGGACTTTGAATAGCTTTGCTGTCACCTCCTGTCCAATCATTGCACAAGTTCATAACTTGAGTTCTGCCTTACCTCTGAATAAATGAAGGAAATTTGATTTTTTTAACCTAATCATATTGAAATAACAATTTATAGGAGGATAATACAAAATAGTTATTTCTGGATGTCAGTAGTTTTTGGTTTGGGTTTTGGAGAGGACCACTATCAGGACAGAAATGATCTGTTTCCTGCTCTAGTCACTAGTTTAGTGTAACTGACTCGACACTTTCAAGATGGAGAGTCTAGTCTGTCATAAAGTGCAGAGTAAACGTTCTCAACTTTCACAGCATAGGTCCACGATAATGATGCTCGACTTTCCAGTTCCTCTGTGTGATGAAAGAGAACTACGTTGTTTAACATCAAATAAAACTTAAACTTTCACTGCATAGGGATAATAAAAGAGTTCGTGGATTGATGTAGTTAGTAAATAAACTATTGTAAGAGATATACTGGTACATCTCAAAAAGTAAATGCATGAAAACTAAATATCATGAAAAGGTTGATAGTTTTTTGTCATTTATTTTAAATAGTCTTTACACATATGTTGAATGCATTTATTTTTTGTAAATGGAATGATTATGACTTACATTTAGCTCAAAACCAAAATTTAATGTCACAGAAAATGTGAATATTTTGAGAAAAATCAGTGCCCCACACGGTCCATCAGAGCAACTCAAGCACCTGCAATGGCCTCCCAGGTCTCCAAATCAGGGAGTAAAATTCACGTTAGCGAACAGGCCTTGAGCAAAATAGATTCCTGAGTGAGTCGCACGGGTAAAATCATGGTATATTTAAGTGGTATATACTTGTATAGAACTTTTATACCTTCCTCAAAAGCCAGAAGTGCTTTACAGTCACAGTCCTTCACACTCTGCTGCAGAACACAGGTGCTAACCTTTAACCACCAGAGGCTAGGTGGGGGTCAGTGTCTTCCCCAAGGACACTTTGACTCGTGGGCGGTCAAGGCAGGAATCAAACTTGTAATCTAATCAACGGTCGACCACCCTACTGGTGCACCACCATGAAAACCTAAAAACAGCTTTGGATTGATTTCTTTGTTTTAAATATGATTGATATAAAATATAAAGCTGGAGCCTGATGATAATGTGTCCAAAAAAGTAAAAACACAATATCTCTATGAATCTTAAAACACCTGTTGTTTATTTACACAGACACACAATGCCTCGGTGATATAAAACAGATCGGTGGACTTTATCATTACATGCAGCACTGGTGGAGTAGCATTATTTGTTTGACTCCTGATCCTTGGAATCTTTCAACTTTCATCAGCACATCAATACTGTACATCAACACCAGTCAACTTCAGGATGGGATTCAGGTGCTTGTGTGTGGGCCTTGAGTGCAGCTTTGTTTTATTTATCCTCATTGCAGAGAAAACTTGCTCACAAAGATTTGTGGTTTCAAACATGCAATCCCATTTTGCAGAGAAGGCTGTCAAGTCGGGGTAACCTGGTAGGAGATTCTGATGAGATTCTGCTCTTCAATTCCAAGTCACATTATCCAAGTCTATTATGTCAAGTTGTATGACAACTTTGTTGTACTCTTGGAGCTGTGTGTCAAAGTTATGGAACATCCACCATGAATGGAAGGTCCTGCATCCATTTTGATGAATTAAATTTCAACACTGACTTCTTTCATGAACTATTGAATCTCTTGTAAATCATAGAAGCGCCTCTGCACAGCACCTTAGCCTAACCCTCTTGCCTAAGTTAGTATGTCTTAAAGTGGTGCAGGATTCAGTCCACACTTGTATCCTCCAGGTGGATCCCCCACATTCCTTTAAAAGTATGAAAGGGAATCAAAGAAGAGGGCCACAGATGTGGTGTTTCTGTCTGAGAAGGCTGTCAAACTGATGCCTCATGATCAGATGCAATGAACAGTTTTGATGGCAACCTTCATGAGGTCATCCACCTTTAAGATTCCCTGTGATGAAAATCGTGTTTTTAGAATGTCTTTGTGGCCTTTTTCCTAATGATGGAGGACATTTATAAAGAAAAGTAAGCTCAAAATGGCCTTTCTGAGTATTTGCAGTGTTACTCAGAAGAAAACTCTCCAGTGTCTCCTTGCAGGATTTTTAAAGCATTTGGCGTTAATATGTTTGTCAGCAGTTTATATGAGAAATATCTTGAGGTTCTTCTTGGAATTAATTCACAACATGATATTTGAAATGAATTTGATAGTTGATGGTGAATTTTGTTTTTTGACACATTCATTCAGCTCTCCTTTAGATTCTCTTTCCCTAATTATGTTCAGCGATGGGTAAACTGCTGCCATTTCAAGTATTTATTATGGCCTGTCAAACTGAAATAAACTATATTGATAACCCTTATCAATATTTTCTTTTCCCTGTAAGTCTAGATCCTCTTTGGTGAAATTTTAGAACTCCTTGTTCTACTGTAGTTCCTACTGTATGCCACGGTGAGCACAATTTTGTCTGAACAGTTTTCCGTTTTACTAGAGCAACTTTGTCATCAAGTTTATTGTTAAACTGCTGGATGTCAACAGATTAGCTTGAAATGTTTGGTTATGTGTTTAAAAATGTGTGAGAACATTTGCAATGACTTCAGGGTTCAGACAGCATCTTCTTTCAGGAACTTATTATAGCACTTGAAAGAACAGATGCATGATCTTAGATGCCCAAATCCACAGCAAAGGTCATACTTACCAGCAACAACCCCCCCACACCTTGCACCATTCAAAAATGAGTAAATGTTCCAGGATCTGAAACTCTGGCTCTTCTTTACCAGAGATTTGTGTATTTGCACCCACGTTTTTTGTAAAGCAAGGCAATGTTAGGCTTCAATGCTGACAGGTGTGAGCCAACTGCAGCTTTCTGCACTGCAGGGGGTGTTACACTCAAGACCCCACTCGGAAACTCCACCACATTAAAAGACTTTCAAGACAAGCTGTCGTACTGGGCATGGCATTATGCAACTGAGGAGAAACAGAGGACAGGAACAAAATAACATATACACTAGAACTGGATCGTTAGGACAGAAGAGGGACCAAACACTGACTGTAATATAGTTTGAATTCTGGTCTTTCATCTGGCTTGTTGTTGCTTTAGGAGAAATCTAGATCATTTCACTCAGGAGGAAACCAACATGAGCAAAATAAATATGCTCAGTGAATCTGATCAAAGAGTTTGGATGTTCTCCTTGTGTATGTTGTCCAAACACATCCGTTACAGGTGATACTAAATTGCCCCAAAGATGTGAATGTGAGTGTGTGGTTGTCTCAGTGCAGTGGGGAACTGTTTGACCTTCAGTAGCTGGGTCGGTTTCCGCAACACAAATGAGATCTCAACCAGTTTAGAAATGGGCAGATGGATCCAGTCAAAAGACTTAGGGTGCATATGTACTCTGAATTTATGAGAAACACCTTGGTTGTTGTTTGTTCAACAGCCGTCACTGTATTTTAAACAAGGTTGCATGAATTGAATATGAAAGTAAAAGATCATTTTAGAGACAAGATATGCACTGGAACAAAGTCCAGACCTCGGCTCATTTGTGTGGTAAGCTTTGCATGAAAGAGACTGCAGGTTTGCTCTGAAAGGGTGTCTGAAGAGGCGGGCAGCTGAGTGAGACAGAGCTGTTGTTCCAGAGAAGATGAAAAGGACTGTCCTTGGTCCACTTCGGTGCCATTTCTGTCGCTAAAGCTTTTTCAAAACGACTACAGAAAATGGATAAAAAATCAGATCATCAGAAGTCTGAAAGGCGTCGATTATACCAATCCTCACCTCAACACGTTTTGTCTTCTCCATTTTTATTTGGCCATTTCACACAAACATTAATTTAAAATAATGCATGAATTTTATATATCTGTATTAAAATGTGTGTTACATAACGGTATGACTGACTTCTAAAATAATTTATATAGTAGATTTCACCTCCTCCCCATCCGTCCTCTTCATTTGGGGGTGACCCACAGTTGAAATGACCCCCCCACTGACAGGAGCACGTGTAGCTGCAGGAAGCGCTAATTCGCTGGTGTCATACCAGTCAAACCAATGTCAAACCAGCCCTTTTTTTTTTTTTAACTGCCGCGCCGGGCGACAGCCCGAACGATTCGAACCTGAACCCACTGCTACTCCATCTGAGTCCATGAGACTTTGAGGCTGCAGCTCCTCACACATCTCACAGTCTGTGTTAAAACTGAGCAGCTGTGCAGCAGTGTCCTGCAGCTCTGAGCTCTCTTCCAGTGGTGATGAAGAAAGTCCAATTCTTCTGTCTTCTGCTGCAGCTGGACACCAGAGCAGCCCTGAGTCTCCGCCCGCATGAACCAATGTTCAGATATTTGAGCTGCGCTGCTCAAATTGGGCTGCTGCCAGACCAACATGCTGCGCCCGATGCTCAAATCACGCTGCAGGACCTCAGATGGCGTCTATAGCATTGCCGTATGGATGATTGCAATTCACATAAGGTCTGAACCAGCAGGTAAAAAAAAGTAAAGAATCGGCTCCCATCATTTGAGAGTCGGCTCTTTCAACTCCCTACCAGGCAGCAAGACAGGTGAGAGGATTCTACCAGATTACCTGGCAAGAGTGCCTTCTGATGGGGAAGGAGTATGTTATGACCTTCACCCTCCCTTAGACTGGAGTCCAGACAGTCAAGACCGCTGTCTTTTAGAAACCTATAGAGAGAGCTAAAGCTTAGAGCTGCCAAGGGACAGCCACCAAATCTTAATGATTTAGAAATCATTGGATTAAGATCCGGTCCTACTGGCTTAAAAATTCATCCCCGTGGTACAGACGCTGTTAGCAGTGGACTGGTAGTGCAACGGCTGAGATGTGGCTGCAGAATAGACGGATGTACACGCGGTACAAAATTTGGCTGCCGTTACACACGGAAAAATGTTTAGAACTGCCCAAAAATTGAGACCACGGGTGACTGTGTGCGGTACCAGCGGTACCACCATGCAATGGCCGTGGAACAGCAGTGCAACAGCAGTTTCAGTGCGAGATCGGTGCAATAAATCAAAATAAGTCCACCTAAATGCAAAATGCAATAATGTTGAGGGAAGTTGTTGTCTTGAATTCCAGAGAGCAAGTGTGAGAATCCACCTGAGGTTTCCGCTTTTCAAGGCGAGGAGTTGCCGCACTTCAGCCGACGACGAGCCATTCTTACCCGTGATTAGGCAGTGGAGTGGCTATTTTCCGTCCACGCTAATCCATGATTGGGCAGTAGAACGGCTGCAGTTAGACACGATGCAGCAGTGGTAACTTGGCCTCAAAATAACACGTGTGTGTGCATGTGAACCCCTTGTTGGTGTTGCCATGGGAGGATGTGCTTACATGCGATTAAGCAGTACTATAGCAGTGGAATGGACTCTGGCGTCTGTATCACTGCTATTCCACTAAAATGCATTTATCAATCAATTTGACCAAAAGGTAGCACGTCTAAGTGGTTGTGGCAGATTTTCCAGAATTTTTTCCCTGTGATAGGGCGTCAAAACCTGTGGGACCGGGCCTTAAAAAGAGTGGACACACATTCCTCCTGGTATGTGCATAAACCTCCTCATCAACTATGACTGCTGTTATTGCTGATAAGAGTTTTGCCACAAAGTAGTAAGTCTCTCAGGCAAAAGGGACCAAATAAATCTTTTCTCCACGATATGAGCTCCCATCAGCCTGATGAAAAAGCCAAATGTGGTTAACTGCCAAAGAGATCTGGAATGAACAGACCTGAGATGAGGCGGCGCCACATCAGATGTAGAATTCACAGATAACAGGCCGGACAATTCAGAAATCGTGGTTTCACAAGGACTGGTTTTCCTGCCTCCAGTTTAACTTACAGAGCTGCTGCAGGATCCAGAACCTCACAAAGATTGTTTTTGTGTCTGACTATTACTATATTAAAACAAATCGTAATATAGAATTACAAAAACTCAAAATGTTTTCATCCAGTGTTGCCTGAACAACAACGTGTTCTCCAATGTCCCTCCAAAAAACCCGTCTGCTCCTCTGACGCAGCTCTGACACACGAGCAGGTGGTGGAGATCAGCCCTGCTGGGGGACTGCAAGCATGAGAACCAGATTAGGTTTTCATCAGAGACAGCTCAAATATTGGCTGCCTCCAGTGGACTCCCACCTCCCTCCTTCAAGCAGCCGTCCAATCAGATGCTGGAGCAGCGAGGCAGAGCTGCCAGCACAGGGATGCTCTCAGAAACACAGCAGTGGACTTTGCATTAGCCTGCCACTTTGTTTCAGGTAGGTCCACTCGCTCATCTCATCTCACACATGCACAGACTCTCCTCTGCAGAGTGTCCGTCAACACTGCTTCAAAGATTCAGCCGCTGAGCTGAAGGGATCCGAGGGTTTAGTGTGGGTTTGAACGGAGGGATGCAGCAGAGCTCAGAGCAGAGGACTGTCATTGATGCTGTGCTGGCTGTCTTTTCCTAGTTGTTGGTGTTCGGGGGTCTTGGTGCTCGGAGTTTTTTGAGAAATGTTAGATTTTTCAAAATCCAGCTTAGAGGCATGTGGATGAAAATGTACCTTCTGGTTCTGTTTTTCCTTTTCCCTCCATTCCTGCAGAGGCAGCATTTGAAGACACATATTTTAATAAGGATATTTCAGAAATGTCATTACATGTTTTGCGTTAAAACTTTTATTTCATAGCTAGAAAAGCAAGGAAAACAAAATTATTGTGTAAATTATGTAAACATGTTAATTATAGACAACACACTTCCAGTCTACGGGGAGCACTTTTTTCTGCAATCTCCTAGTACATTTGAATAATATATATTCTAATAAATATGACTGGTAATATTCATATTGCAAATTTAGTCACTTATAAAATATACTTTTTGTCAAATAAAATAGCAGCTTTTTTCGCATTTTGCAGATATAAGTATTATTTCTGACAAGAGAAATAGTTGAAAGACTAAAGTGTCTCCTCCAGAATGCTGATGTTCTTCATCCTGTTAGCAGTGTTTGATGCTTTTAGTGTTAACCTGTGGGCTGTCATATTTTGTGTACAGTTTTCTTTTTGTATCTGCATGACGGACTGATGTTTCTTTCAAAGTACCAGGCTGTTGACCATCCAGATGCTTTACCTTTAAAATTATCATTATTTCTATTATTATTCATCAAAGCAAAGGCATGGATCAGTTGTGCTTGCTCTCAGATAAACTCACAATAATAAACAACTCAATAAGGTTAATGTTGTTACTCAACAGTTGAATGTCTTGTCTTGGGAAAGATCTGGTGAGTGCAGAGAGAAAAGATCATATTGTCAGACATTAAAAGATTATTTAGTTATTTATTTATTTGCAACGGTAGATGAAAAGTTTTTGGTCAACAACTGAAGTTCCTCTCAGTTCTTTGTTACACCGTGTCCCCTCATATTGTGGTTCACCTTTTACGGTCTGTTTCTCACTGTATTCCCTTAGCTGTTAATGACAGAGGTCAACCACTGTCTGTAATTCTTCGCTCGGTTTTTCACGCTCTTTCTGCTGGTCCATTCTTCCCTACAGATCTCCTCTAAAGCTGGGATGTTTGAAGCTGTCACTAGGCAACACAAACTCTCAACTCCCTCCAAAGGTCTTATATGAGGTTGAGGTCTGGCTATAAGCCACTCAGGATGTTGAATGCGTTTTACTAAGTTTGTCTTGAATTGTCTGGTGGTGTGTTTTAGGATCAATGTCGTGCTGAAAGAATAAGACCCGTATCCTCTATAACACCCTTTCCTGGATTAAACAGAATGTTGTGAATAAGTGACATAAAGGGATTAAATGTATTAATGATTATAATTGCAGGCCTCTGTGTATTTGGTTTCTTTATGTGTTCTTCCGTTGGGCTATTGGTGGCAGACTAAATACTTTTTGCTCCTCGATAAAACCTTTTGAAAAGCTTGATGTGAAGGAACTTGGGAAAGATCTGGTGAGTGCAGAGAGAAAAGATCATATTCATATTCACAGCAGAATCCATGATAAAAAAAATGTGACCTTGTGTTCTTGATTCATCTAAAACTTATCTTTTAAATTTTATTTTGGAAGAAAAATATATACATTAGTGTTAGGCAAAATCCCATGAGATCTCCTTTTCCGATTGGTGTTTGAACTGATAGGCAGTACTTACAGACTGATACAAAAACAGAATTAAAACTGTGCCTCGAGTACTGGACTGAGACCGACTTGAACCATTGAAAGAAAATACGATTTTACTCTTCAAACTGCCATAGATTTTCAATTCTTTTATATTTTGATCAAAGGAAGTGAGCAATGACATATCCTCAGTCTCCCAGGCCGTATTGTTTTTCTTTCCTTTAAGTTCCAGTTAAAGTTCAAGGTAAAGAAAGCAAACCTCATGTCTGGGGCTGCACAGTGGTGCATTGGTTTGCAGTCTTGCATCACAGTGAGACGTTCTGGTTCCAATCCCTGCTGGGTTCTTTCAGTGTGGAGTTTGCATGTTCTAATCTTGCATTTGTGGGTTTCCTCCAGGCCCTCTGGTTTCCTCCCACAGTTCAAAAATATGGTTCATAGGTCAATTGATGATCCTAAATTGCCCCTAGATGTAAATGTGTGTGTGTGTATGAGCATGTGTGGCCCTGCGATAGACTGGTGACCTGCCTGGCATTGCCCAACAAAAGCAGTTACAAACTCCAGCAAACCTGTTAGCCAAAACAGATTTAGCTGGTTCATAAGATGCCTAGATAGAAAACTGCAGATCTGCCCCAGTATAGCCAACACCAAACCAAAATCCCCCCAAAAATAGACAGTCGGGTTGTACTTGTCCTCTACAAACTCTAGCCAATGACTCGTTTCCCTCACGTGTCTGCGTAAAGTGCACCTTTAATTAGGGCCCCCACTCCCTTTTCAGGTGACCTTGTACTGAAACATCTGTGCATGCATTAAAGCCACACATTAAAAAAATGACTACACTTTGGTTTAAAAAAATCCTATGACTCATAGGCCAGTAGAGCTTTAGACATCATGGAGAGAAAAGACAAGAAAATAACGCAGATCATTTGATAAGCCAAAGATTTAGACAAACTTCTCTTTGACAATGCTACAATGTTCACTTATAGGAAGATTGCAATGACTGAACCTTATTTCCCTGTTACACTTCTAAAAGCACAAATAAACCCCCAAAACATGGAGTATTTGGATTTGATGTTCAGACTGGAACAGTTCTGAATCATATTGTTTTTAGAATATTGAACTCTCGATCGTCTCCATTGATAACAGCTTGAGACAATCAAATATAATATTTGAACAACATATTTTTATGTGAATTTTCTAAGGATAAAACCTTTTTGAATTACTATTATTACTAACTAATGGGTGATGGTCCCACACTTCATCAGCACAAGCAAAGAGAAAGGACTGTGGTGCTCAACACTGGTTTTCAGAAGAAGGGAGGCTGTTAGACTTCTACATTATGAGCAGAAATCTGAACATATATGTAGGATACCTACAAACTCCCAAAGGGAGCTTGTGTGGTGGCAGAAACAGACTGAGCGCCATGGTAACCATCAGCAAGCCTGGCACTTACTGCAGTGCTCAGCTGTCACTGTGTCCACCTCCCCCACATCGCTTCATCAGCAGACTGCTAAATGTGATTAGAACCAGGACTGCATAAAAATTGTGTGAAAAACCCTTGATAGAAGCAGAAAAACTATGCCTGAAACTACATAAACAAAACGGGGAGAAGGGTTTATCACATAAAAACAAAAATCTCCACGTGTGCTTGCATGTATCTCCACCTGTAGGAGCCTCAATCACAATTCACTCTTCTAATGTGTCATTGGACCAATGTCCACAAAACCAGATGACCAGATTGCTAATTGGCTATAGTGTAGGCTGTGGAAAGAGATCCAGCATCCTGAAACAACCCAGCACACCACTGCTGGCAGGCAAAGCACACATGGAACACTACAACCAAATAGCTGGAATAATATACAGAATATGTACTCAAAACCCCAAAGGTTAAAATGAAAAAAAAAACCTCTGAAAGTGTTACAGAATGAGAGGGCAAAGATCCTGATAGACTTGTAGATCCAGACGGACAGGATGGTAATGGAACCAACCAGACATTGTAGTGGTGGATAAAGAACAGAGGAAAGTCGTTGTGGTGGATGTGGCAGTACCAAGTCATGGTAACATCAAGAAGAAGGAACATGAGAAACTGGAGAAATGCCAGGGACTCAGAGAGGAACTGGAGAAAGATTGAAGGTGAACGTGAAAGTGGTGCCCGTGGTAATTGGAGCACTCGGGACATTTCAGTCAAGAAAAGCGCAGGGCTTGGGTAGGAAACCACCAAATATACATCATTTCCTTGCCCTCATAGAATAAAGCATTATTGATCCCACATAGAGGAAATTACAATGTTATCATATGTACAGTACATACTAGGGATGTCCCGATCCGATCACTTGATCGGAAATCGGGCCCGATCGGGCGGTTGATGACTCGATCAAAATCGGACATAGTCCCCCGATCAATATTGGATATTTCAGTTATTCTTATTATGATCAGCACTTTATATTTCAGGCCTATTATTCTGGATAAATACCCCACTGGAAGTCTGCATGTCATGAACAGATCACAAAATGTCAATGCCAGAAAACGCAGCAGAAAACGGCAGGAGTGTAAACAGGACGCTAATATAAACAATTCAGTCAAGCTAGCGATATGATCCCAGATTCAGACTTCTGGGATCAATAACTCTTTTAAACTGACAGCAAGTGTCTCTACTGGTTTGTCTTAACGTAAATGTAAAGGCATTTTAACAGAAAAAGACAGAGTTTCTGTTTCTTTTTAATGTGAAGCTCTTCATGCTGCAGACAGACAGACGGCTAAACAGCAGCTGCTAACTGCTAAATGCTAGCGCCGTGATTTAACTCCTTAGGACCTGAGCTGTCCTTTGATATGCCTGTTTTATTTATCTGACAAAACTTTATTAAAAATAATTACTGTGGTAATAAAACCAAAAATATAATGTCTTAATAACTTAAAAAAAGAATCAAATAGTCTTTTTAAAAAAAAGAAACTAATAAATGGTTCTTTTTTTCTTTCTTTCTTTTTTCAAATAAATGATATCAGCTATTCATGAACACTCATCAAATTTAATGCTAAAACAAAGTCATAATTTATTTTTAAGAATTTTAAATGAGGACAGGAATCACATTTGATTAAAAATGTTCAATAGTTCTAAAGATGTTAAAGCTAAAGTCACTAAACTTTCTCACATGACTAATTATCACTTATATAACAAGAAAATTGTATTTTTTTCCTAGTTTATATTTGCTGTATTTTTACTTGTTTATTAAAGCTACTTCACAGAAGTGTTTTATTTAAGTTTTTAATGATAAAAGAAGGTTAAGGAAATATAAATAAGGGACGACACAAATCTCTTTATTCAATTTATTCCTGTTTTAAATGTCTTATAAAAGTATCGGATCGGGACTCTGTATCGGCAGTAGGGCTGCCACAAACGATTATTTCAATAGTCGAACAATCTCCGACTATTTTTTTCGATTAGTCGACTAATCGGTTCGTGCGGCGACTGGATGTAAAACACACATCTTAACCGTCATTATCTTTAAACTTGAGGTCTTTAAGCTACATTCTAACTAAAATAAAGACAATATCCTTTAATGAATCATGCAGCTTTTCTCCTTCATTTGTTTCTGGCATTAAAACAAGACTTAAATCAAATGAGGTAATCTGAATCAACTACAGAAAACGTATTAAAAGTTTTCTGTTTTATGTATTAAAAAAATATGTTTTAAAGCTTTAAAACATATATTTAATAAAACATTTATCAAGTATTTCAAAAGCTATTTGCAGATATATAAACACTCAAAATATTTGCTCACTGAGGCCCATTTATTAAAGCAAAACACTGATAACATGTTTGAACTCAATATATACATAAAACCTGAG
>NC_050531.1:24264330-24268173 GCF_002922805.2 Oryzias melastigma | reverse complement strand
AAGCTCTCTGTTCAGCGTGATCAAACTCAGTCACAACATGCTTCATCTTCATGCACCGCCATAGTGATCTCATGGAACACAAGTTCTGTCTTGTAGAAAGGACATTTGACACTTTTTCCTCTGTTATTTTCCTTATGTTTCCCACATCTTCGAGCTAGTGTGTTGTTATGAGCCTACGGAGAACTTCCTGTGACGTCATTGCTGACCGGACTAGCACCACTGCGCATGTGTGACAAAGACAAAGGCAGACCCGGCATTAGAACGTGCGAACCGTAGTTTTAAGATCAAAACAAGGAAAAAAAACCAAACAAAAAAACGACGCTTCGACGACCAAATTATTCGTCAACTATTTTAATAGTCGAATAGTCGTCGATTAGTCGAATAATCGTGGCAGCCCTAATCGGCAGATACACAAAATCAAATGATTCGGAATCGGATCGGGCCCAAAAAAACCTGATCGGGACATCCCTAGTATATACACTATTAATATACACTCACCAGCCCTTTTAACAGGTCCACCTAGCTAGTATCGCGTTTGACCCCCTTTTACCTTCAGAACTGTCTTAATCTTTGGTGTCATAGATTCAACAAGGTTCTGGAAACATTCCTCAGAGTTTGATCCATATTAACATGACAGCATCACAGCTGCTGCAGATTTGTCTGCTGAACATCCATGATGATAATCTCCTGTTCACCACATCCCAAAGGTTCTATTGGGTTCTGGTGACTGTGGAGGTCATTAGAGTCCAGTGAACTCATTGCTCTAGAAACCAGTCTGAGATGATTCCAGTTTATGACATGGAGTCTTATCCTGCTGGAAGTAGCATCAGAAGATGGTACTCTGTGGTCATTAAGGGATGGACATGGTCAGAACAATAGGTAGAGTGTGGGGTTGGAACTAGGGATGTCCCGATCCGATTACGTGATCGGAAATCGGGGCCGATCACGTGGTTGGGGACTAGATCAAAATCGGACTCCTTTGTCCGATCAGGATCGTATATTTAATTTATTCTCATTATGATCAGAGCTTTATATTTCATCTTATCATTTCGGATAAATACTCCACTAGAAGTCTGCATGTCATGAAAAGATCACAAAATGTCATCACCAGAAAACGCAGCAGAAAACAGCAGCAGCTCAAGCAGAAGGCTAACTTGTAAACAAAGCTAGCTAGAAAGCTAACTTCCGGGACCAATAACTCTTTTAAAAACGCTTTAAACTGACAGCAAGTGTCTCTATTGGTTTGTCATAACTCAAACAACAACCTCCAAAGGTATTCCAACAGAAAAAGACAGTATTTTTTTTTTCTTTTTTAATGTGAAGCTCTTCATGCTGCAGACAGACAGACGGCTAAAAAGCAGCTGCTAACTGCTACATGCTAACGCCGTGATATAACTCCTTAGGACCCGAGCTGTCCTTTGATATGCCTGTTTTATTTTGTCTGACAGAGAAACAACAGTTAAAAAAATTAACTACTGTGGTAATAAACCAAAAATGTGATGTCTTAAGAACTTAAAAAATAAGCAAATAATCTTAAAAATAACTAAATAAATAAAATTAATACATTAAAACTAATAATGATATCAGCTATTCATGAACACTCATCAAATTTAATGCTAAAACAAAGTCATAATTTATTTTTAAGAATTTTAAATGAGGACAGGAATCACATTTGGTCAAAAATGTTCAATAGTTCTAAAGATGTTAAAGCTAAAGTCACTAAACTTTATCACATGAATAATTATCACTAATATAACAAGAACATTTTATTTTTTTCCTAGTTTATATTTGCTGTATTTTTGCTTGTTTATTAAAGCTACTTCACAGAAGTGTTTTATTTAAGTTTTTAATGATAACAGAAGGTTATTAAAATATAAATGAGGGACAACAGTAATCTGTTTATTCAGTTTATCTATGTTTTAAATGTCTTATAAAAGTATCGGATCGGGACTCGGTATCGGCAGATACACAAAGTCAAATGACTCGGAATCGGATCGGGCCCAAAAAAACCTGATCGGGACATCCCTAGTTGGAACCATGATCAGTTGGTACTGAGGGGTCCAAGATGTGTCAAGAAAATATCTCCACACCATGACACCACCACCACCAGTCTGAACCATTGATACAAGACAGGATGATCCATGTTTTCATGTTGTCAAATTCTGACCATCTGAATGTAGCAGAAATAGAGACTCATCAGACCAGACAACGTTCTTCCATCTTCTATTGTCCAGTTTTGGTGAGTCTGTGTGAATTGTAGCCTCAGTTTCCTGTTCTCAGCTGACAGCAGTGATACCTGGTGTGTTCTTCTGCTGCTGTTGTTCATCTGCATCAAGGTTGGATGTGTTATACATTCAGAGATGTTCTTCTGCAGACCTCGGTTGTATCCAGTGGTTCTTTGAGTTCCTGTTGTCTTTCTATCAGCTGGAACCAGTCTGGACATTCTCCTCTGACCTCTGGCATCAACAAGACATTTCCACCCACAGAACTGCAGCTCTCTGGATATTTAAGTGACTGGAATCCCTTTTGTTACTCATTCTGATGCCTTATTTGTTCAGCAGATTGTCTTGATCATGTCTACATGCCTAAAGTTGCTGCCATGTCATTGGCTGATCGGAAATGAGCAGTTGGATAGGTCGGAGTGCCTGGGCAGTTTCTTACCATAGCTCTGTTGGGTATGTATATACCCGAAAGGACCAGACCAAGAAAAAGGCTCTGAGTCTAATAACAGATGAAGGTCACTGATTGCTTCAAAGTATTGAAAGTCTTTTCTCTTCTTTCTCATTGCTGATAGCAAATGCCCTCATTATAATTGTGAGGATTTCCTGATCATTCTCCGCAGATTTCCCGGACAGAGACGTAACTGAATGATACTTTTCTGTTATCTTGTGTTGTGCTTCTAAATGGAGTATGTGGGAGAGTGCTGTTGGGCACAGAGTGAATGCAGGCTGGGAGAGAGGTGGGACTTTGTCATAATCTTGCATGCAGCTTATCTTGTGGTGTGTGGGAGTCAGACACACCACAGTCCTTTGCCTTACATAAGAGCAAGTAAAATGTCTTCTCATTCAAGTTCCTTTGATGTGCTTTCTCTTTTAATGCTCAAAATTCTCTGCGGTAAACATCTAGTCACCACGGCAACAGCTCCCATTGGCAGATTCCTGTATGCACATCTGAAAGTGTTTCTCTGCAGAGATTATGTAACTATGTTTGGTCTCTTCAGTTGTGCTCAGCACCTTTCAGAAAGGCTTGCCAAAGTCACACAAGCACTATTATTTTCACAATAAAACTGTGAGGTGCTGCTGAACAGATCCAGCATTTTCTCTCTGTGGAGCCCATAACAGTGTGGTGACCATTACCAAACAATACAACAGGACTCTTCTGCCAAATAAGTGTGAATCTTGCTCCTCTTTGCCATGTATGTAAGGCACTAATAGAAAAAAGTTAGAACACCCACTCATGTCATTTTCACCTGAAACGACTCAAACCACACACAGGAGTATAACACAATTTAGGTGTTGATGGTTGATGAACATGTAGAACTTACAAGATGAAGCAGAACTGGCTTGACATCTTCAACTTGTGTGTAACAATGTCATTTAAAATATGAGCAGCCTTTTTCAACTGACAAACTATAAACATTTAACTTTTTTTTAAACTTTTTAAAATTAGTTAAACAACCATTTGGAATATTAAGATAATAGTAAAATTAAAGTAATGATAAAAAAAACTATACTAGTAACTTTGTACATGAATGTTCGATGACAAGCTCCAAAAGCCACACCCCCTCAGAGAAGATTTTGGAAACAGAGGCTTCAGATCAACATGAAAAATGATTTTTACGTT
>NC_050531.1:24237188-24264278 GCF_002922805.2 Oryzias melastigma | reverse complement strand
TAGGGGGACTTCAAATGTTACATAGAATCATAAAAGTACATGTATATGCATACAAAAACAAACATTTATGTTACATTTGAAATAACATTAAATTGTGAATGTAAATCTAAATATTAAAGGAAAAATTCAAACATCAATGTACCAGCTGTAAAAAAGGTTAACTATCACATGTGCATTTAGGGGTAATATTTGGACTTGGCTGGGGTCAGGCCCCCACAACCACTACCACAGGACCAAGAGAGGAATAGTTTCTTGGTCCTGTGGCTTGTGACATGTAGCTTGTAAATACGCATGAAGTTTTATTATTTAGGCATCTTACTAATATAATGTCTTTAGTAGTATTCCTCTTTCAGAGCATTTAGATTTACACTTTTTTTTTACTTTGAACATAGAATTTTACAATTCTTTACATTTGGATTTATGTCTATATTTAGTTTTTCAGTTGATCACTTATGTCTTCATTTAAACTTGGCATATATAATCCGCATACTTTTAACTAACACATTAAACATTTTCATATACTGTCTTTTTTTTTTTTTTTTTACATCAATTTGATATACTGCCAAATATGTGAGAAAATTGGCTAAATCTGCTCAGAAATTTGGTCTGAATGCCCTTGGACTCCTCCCTGGGGAGGTGTTCTGGGCATGTCCCACCAGCAGGATGGGGAAGACCCAGGACATGCTGGAGAGACTGCACCTCTCTGCTGGTCTGGAACGTCTCATGGTCTGCCCAAGAGTAGCCGGAGGAAGTGGCCGGGCAGAGGGAGGTCTAGGCATCTTTGCATTGGATGGATGGATGGATGGATGGAAGGAAAAATATGCAACTTACATCTGTATGTCCAGCCATGTGTACCATGTTAAATGAACTGCTAAATGTCACCATCTAAATTTTCTTTTTAGCATGATATTTTTTGTTTCTGAGATACATTAACAGTAAAAATTATGTAAATTGTTGCAGAAAAAAAATATTGGATTAAATGACTTAATATAGTGACATGAAATTAGTAAAAATGAATCCCTTCATAAATATCTAAATGCATTTTTTTAAGTAAAAAGAAATAATCACAAATGTTGAGTCTATCATTGGTTGCAGTGTTGAATCGATGCAATCACTCTAAAAATACTTTTATTTTGCTTTTTCATCAGAAAGCTACCTTGGCAGAGAAAGACACAGATGGAGAAGAACTGAAAGACGACAATTTCACCTCTGTCTCCATGGAAACACCAGAACAATCAAATCCTGTGATGGAGTGTGAGGCGAAGGTCACCGATTCACCTGAGCAGGAGGAGGATTTTTCTGAAGATAAACCATTTCTATCAGTGGACCCAGACTCATCAGACACTCTGATGGAAACTGTGAGCTCTTCTTTTTCTGACATGCTCACCAGCACATATGAGCTTGATGAGACTGACCGCTCTGGGACCACTGTTTGCAGTGAGATGCCTTTCCAGTGTGGAGTAGAAGACTTGGTTTTAGAACCAGAACTTGAGGAACTCGACAGAAATGAATCAGTGACAACATCAGTGTATGACACTCCATCCAGTGCTGACAGTGTTTCTCAGAAGGAGGCCCACTATGAAAAAGAGGAAACACCAGACCAAGATCCTCAGCACATTCCTGAACCAGAGGAGGCCATTGAGCCAGAACAGGACCCAGAACTTCAGGAGAGTTTACAGCCTGTGGAAGATTTTGAAATGGGAGATTTCAGTGAACCAGAACCTGAGCTGGAGCCACAGCTGTACTTTGACACAGAACAGGACCCCGAGTTAGAGTTATACAGTATTCCTTATGCTGGCACAGACATCAATGCCCTGTGTCCTGAGGATGATGATGGTTACCAAAATCTAGAGGATTACTCAAATGAGGACCCAGAGGACCAGGAAATACTCTACAAACCACCTTTTCAGGAAGAATCAGCATTAGAGCACTGCATTAGAGAGGAGGTGATGTCAGATGAGTCCTGCCATGACCTTGATGAAATGGATGAATGCCTCAGAGTTGAGATAGAGGAAAACCTGTCAGATAGTGAGGCAGATGAAAAATGGAGAACAATTTTCTCCTCCTCCATCAATAAAGAGGATGATGACTCATATTTGGACAGTCTTCAACTGAGTGCCCAAGAATTATTTGTTCAGAAAGCTGAAGAGGCTAACATCGAAGAAGAAGACCTCCACAACTTTGAAGAAGTTAGTTTTGAGGTCCCCCAGGTGACAGAAGTCCTGGAACAGCCAAAAGATTTAGGTTCCTTCCCCACACCCCCACTAGAGGTGAAATACAATCCTCTCAGTTTCCAGAGCTTGTCCAAAATATCTGAAGATGAGAATGAAAATGGCAAAGACTCCAATCACAACCATAGCAAGCACGCCACGACAGGCACAACCAAGAAGCTGCCAAAAGACTTCTGTGTGATCCAGGAGACAAAGAGTGAGAATGTTAGCACGGAACATGTCGATTTTCAGATGGCTCGTAAACAGTGGCGTGAAATGGAAGAACAAATGAAAAACAAGATTATCGTGCCTGCAACCAAGCAGCCAGTCTTGCGTAGCAGTTACAGCTTCATGCACACACCTGTTCGCAACATTGAAAGAGCTCACAATAAAGCACATGACCTGGAGAACCTGAATCTGGTCGGTTTCTACCCGCAGACACAGTTCAGCCCTTGCTCAGAGGATTCAGGGCTAGATGATTCCAGCTATAGATCGCCCTGTGATGACTTAGAAACCCCAGTTGAGAGGGAGATACGCTTTTCAGTGGAGAGGGAGGAACACTTCAAAAGAGAGAGGGGGTTCACTAGGATGGGCAAATCAACTGACTGCGCTCCATCAAGAAGTTTACCCCGGTCCATAAGCACGCCACTGACCCCCTCGTTCATTATCACGTCGTCACCCACTGAGGACCTGAAACATGAAATGTCTGCAAACAATGTCATTATTCGGGACCCAACAAATGACACCACCACAAGCCCAACTCCCGGTAAAGACAACATGTCCTCATGGCCTGGCGGCTGGAAGTCTGAAGACCACAGCTCCAACCTCATCATCCTCGAGACGTCAAACGTGATTATCCGCAGTGCCTCGGAGTTCTCCCTCAACAAGTCCTGTGAGCAGCCAGAAGAAAAAATGTTCCTGAACAATCCATTTTTCAAGCTGCGGTCAAGAAGCACAATATCACTGGTGGATGAAGAAATTAAGATGGTGAAGCAAAGAGAGGAAGAGTTGAGGAAAGAGAGAGCAAATCTGTATGGCAAAGACGGCTTCAGCACAGAAAATGTGTTGACTCATCGCATGGACACGCTGGCTTTTGACAAGTCAGGTAAGTTCACAGATTTCAATGAACACCAGCACACCTCAAAATCCATTTGTACTTTATTCAAATAACTAATAGTTGTCATCTTTTTCTTAAAAGTTGATGTACCAGTGAAGTGCAAGTCCTCTCCTTCATCCCCAATGAAAACAGCCTACAGGATGGATCGCTCTGTCCTGTCCTGCGATCACAGAGTACGGTTTTTGTTTATCTCTTTCTTATTTATCCAGGCAGGACAGATTAAGAGCAGCATTCTTTTTTTCAGCAGTGGGCTGGCAAAAGACAAGACCTTTTGGATTTCACTCAAAACATGTTCAGGCAAAATCAAGAACAATGTTAGCCTTGATTACTCTTTTTTATGCATGCATTTATTTTTATAAAAGTAAAAGAATCTATGATTAAGAACTCATTTAAAAGACTTTGTCAGCCGAAAAGATTATCAAAAACTGCAGAAGGGTGTTGGATCTAAAATGCAAAGTTTTGTTTTTTCCTAACACAAAGATCTTTCCAGACACTCATCATGTTCAGTTTGCAATTGGAGCAATCTTTAATAATATATTGGGCTGTGGATTAGTGTGCTAGATCATAAATAAATATCGGTTGATTCTTGAGGATATTATTCACCAGCGGGCCACTTTTTGGCTCACAGGTCTCACTTTAACATCCAGTCATGCCCTCACAGCCCCACCATCAATCCCTCCATCCCTCCAGCTTTCTAACAACCGACCTTACACAGCCTTCATTCACCTCTGAGCTGTCTGCTCTGCCATGTGGTTCTGTATGAAAAGGCTGTTCCAAAATGGTTTAATATTTCATCTTGTCTCTGTGATGCCTTCAGTCACAGAGACAGAGGAGAACCAGCTTCTGCTCGTGTGGAGAAGATGGAAAACGAGCTGGGTGATGCTGACATGACAGGGTGATGCTCTGTGATCAAACAGTGAATTATAAAAGGCTATGAAAAATTAAAAGAGCACCTCAACACCTTTTCATACTGTAAAGTATAACTGATGCAGTTTGCAATGGCTCTGATTTTCACCTCTGCCTGCTGTGCCTCCTGCTATCACTGCTGCCCCTTCCAGAGCCATGCTTCCTTCTGCAGGGAAATGCTGCTTTTGCAGCATCCTGCACCATACTCAGCATCTTTCTCAAGTGTTGAATCATAGTTGTGTAACACACACCTTTATCTTTTCTGGAGTTCTTAAAAATGTTATCAACCCCAAGAAGCCTGGGTAGTCTGAAATGTCATTCAGACCACAGCAAGCACGAATGACCATCAGGACCTGTTATCCAAGCAAAAGAAGAAGATCTGACTCAAATGAGAAAATCTCTGCTGCAAACTAGAGAAAGCCTACTACTGTCTGCTGCCTCTCACCCATGATTTGATGTATTTATGTGAATTAGGACAATGCACATAGCATTGAAATGTATGCTGCTAATCAACATAGCAACAGAAATCCCAGTCCAAATGAGCCAGAGTTAGCTAACGTTGCTAACTAAGAACAGTCAGTTAGAATGAAATAAGACTGGAATGATAAACCCATGCAAACCAGAAACCCCTGTTTTTGGCTCTTTTTAATTTGCAATAACATTCACCGTTAAAGGTGGACACTGAACTAGCCTTCCTTGTGAAAATACAACATTGTGGAAAACCTGATGTGAAAGTTCAACATTACTGTCTTCCAGTTTCCTGAGGACTACGCAGGAGGGAGACGCAAGAGTGCCATGGCTATGCGCTGGGAGGCAGGCGAGTTTATAAAAAACAACTGAAGAGGAAGACGTGAACCACCTCGCGGGAGAAGGGAATACCTTTTGGTGGTGATTTTGTTATCTTTAGATGTGCTGCTACAGTTAGTCGCTCCATGTTACAGCAAAACCGACATTCTGCTTCTGTGATGCCTTGGAAAAACCATAAGAATGTTTGTGCCACATGTGTAAGGTAGAGTCCATTTTTACTTGGAACTAAAATTTTATACAACTTACAATATGTGAGACTTACAATAATCTTACATAACCCCTAAAAGGGATAGGATTAGGTATTAGGGATTTGGAACACTTTTCTTTTTTTAATTTTATATTTACACAAACTTGACATATTCAGAAAATCTTTACATGAAAACACAGTTGGAAGCTGTCTGTTCCAACTCCGACATTTTTTTCAAAGATAGTCAACTAAATACTTGTGAAATGGACTGGCATGTTTGAGAAAAATAAGTGATCCTTACTAAAGGTGGATATTTTTTCCACAGAAGACAAGATGATTGAAAAGTTGGAATTGTTAAACCCAAAGGTACAATAATGCCAAAAACGCTAGTGTAATGTGGAAAGAACAGGTTTCAATGACATTAAAACCCAAAACGAGATGTAATGATTTTTTTTCAATACAATACAGAATCAATTGGGGCTTCAATGCTCATCAAATATTTTTAAAACTCTAATGTAGAGCAGCCTGCTCTTGTTTGCAGATCTTTTGGAAAGTAAGGCACAGGGTCTTCATTAGGTTTTGGTTTAATGATGGCACTGCACAAACATGGCTGATTTGTTTGCATATTTTAAATCAAAGCTGTGGCCCATGCCAATTTTTGAAGCATTTATACTTTTGGTTGGTCTTTACAAAGCCCTGTGCCTCCCAGAATCAAAAAAGTTATCTGGGAGGTGACTGTGCCACTGGCGGCTGTCCTGACACACAGTGCTTTTCAGTAAGAGAAACTTACTGTGTTTCATTTAAGGCAGAAGTGATTGATCAATCAACCAACCAGAAAATAGCCCATGATATGAGGTTGGAAAGGAACTGGGCGGAATTAATCAAGGGGGAGTTGTGTTCCACCATCCTCAAAATGTATATTTTTATTGCTTTGCAACAACTTCTGCAAAAGCCATTAAAACCTGCACGTTCTGCGTGATCACATCTTCTTTGGGTGGTTTAGATTCCCCTACTTGTCATGAGGTTCTTTGTGTACCTTGAAGTCACAGATGTTTCTACACAAAGACAAGACTGGATGACAAGCTTGGTCTCCAAAGAACAATTTGGCACAAAGACCAAGAGAAAATAAAGGTGAACTAACAGGCCCCGTCAATGACAATCGGTGGGTGGTACACCACCCAGTCGCACTGGTGCACCAGCCTCAAGCAATATTGATTTCACTTTGTAAACAAGCCCCTTGCTCTGGCCCAAGTGCTCAGAAGTCTGCTATTTTTCATTGACAGTAAAAGAGAACTGGACTGAGTGACACCCCCCCCCCGGTCCAAACAGGAAGTAGGTGCTGGCTCCAAGAAGCCAAAACCCCATAGACGTCTAAAGAGAAATAAACACCTGCTCAGTCATTCTGTTGGTTAGAATAACCATTCTCGCTCTGATACCTTTTTAACATTTTCTTGAATATCCAAATTTTTTTCAAAATATTTGTTTTCTGCAGTGCAAGTTATCCAACCTATAAACTGACCAATCAGATGCCTCAAAAAAAGCATGTGGTCCCTGCTGGCCCCCACCTCAAATATTTACCATGTTTGATTGACAGAATCTCCCAAACTTGCTTTCAGTAAAAGGGGTGTGGACTCCCAACAGCCTCACTCCTGATTGGTGAGTAGTTGCCATAGAAACATTAATGCAGACCAACCTGGACCAATCACTACTAACCTCGTCTGGCTCCAAATGGGGGCGTGTACATCGCAGAAACATAGCAACTAAATTGTCTTCATTTGGTTGGAGCTGCATGTAAGCCGCTTTCTATGGATGACATCACACTGACTCAGTCCAGTTATCTTATACAGTGAATGGTGTTGATTCAGCTTTGAGGGAAGCTGCTTTGTTTGCAGCTTGAAAATGATCTGTTCAGAAGCTTTAAATGTGTCTTTGGTGGATTTATTCCCATTACAGAGGACTTGACAGAGCAGCGTTACCAAGATTCCACACAGTGGGAAGATTTTTACACTGAGTGCATGTTCTGTGCAGCATGACACAGCGCTTACACACAACAATGGCACTTAGACAGGTGTGCATTTCATCACAGTTGAGAAACACACTCATGAACCAGCAGGCAGGACCTGACTTTTGACCTCAGATCTGGTGTTTGTGCATACATCTTAGCAGGTTCCTCATGCTTGCATGAGTTCTATGAACAGAGCAAAGGTGTGGTACTTGATTGCAAAACAACGGCCCAATCCGAATTCTTCCCTTCTCCCTACCCCTCCATTTGAAGGGGCATTTTTACTGCAAGTGTGTCAAGAATATTTTGTTTTTAAATCCAACCCTCCAAGCGGAGGGATATGAAGTCCTCTATCGTGATGGCAAACCGTGTAGCGCTGAGAAGTGTTTTTCTTCACGTGGGTGCGCTCTGAAACACATTTATATGTAAGTGATGACTTTTAGTTGTAGCATGACCCTTTTAAAATCATAAAATCGTTTTTGTTATGTATATTTGAGCGCTGGAAGCTCCATGCTAATGCTAGCGGACCAGCGATTTTTGGTAACATCATCGAACGAAAGTGACATCTGAAAGAGAATTTTTAATAACTGCTTGGAGGGATAAATGAGGGAGAAGGGAAGAATTTGGATTGGGTCATTGATTATGCACAACATGGAAGAAATTCTGGAAGGAAATTTTGAAACTCCCTTTCGACAGCTATATGTCATCCACCTGACAAGAGTTTGATATAGGGAATTCGTCAGGAAAGTCAGGCAGTGTGACTGCCGTTTGTGGCTGAGTTTGGTAGAGTGTTTGGGCTGGGTGAAAGAGTTCTTTTTGGCAATAGGTTCCTGACAGATTTCTTGCAGGAACTCTAAAATATTTCTGCATGCTGCATGTTTTCCACTGACTATCATGTCAGTGAGCCTCATCAATAGTTTAGCCTTTTGAGAATGGATCTGAGTTTGTGTAATTGCACTGAAGAAGCATCCACACATCACTTTACATGGTCTCTGAAGAGGCACCTGATGTGTCCACTCTGTCAGAGGTCAGAAACGCTCACGTTGGAGGTGGGCTGCAGTCTTGGTTGCAGCACATTGTAGACAGAAAGGCAATAAAGTTAGTCTTTTTTAATAGCCAAGTTTGAGATCAATCTTTGGTAGATTACAGCGATGAAGGGGGGAGGGAGGACTGTGTTGTGTTAAACTGTAGATTGATCTGTAGGAAAGTGTTGGGTTGTTGCAATAGTCTGCCTGCTGTAACTGTCAGCTTCAGCTCATCAGCATGGAATCATTTCTTGGGTCATGAGATGACATTACAACAGAAGACTTTTCAGCTGCAATGATAGAAGAGCAGCATCTGAAGATCTCCTCTAGGCAAACTCTAGACTCCAGTGCAGCATTTCTGAGAAGTTCTGGATTTTGTTTTTACCTTACATAAAACAGCCGATTTCGAAGAATATAACTAAAAAAGCACAAACGTTCAAAAGAAGACATTTTTCTGATGTTTTTTTCCTGCTTCGTCGACATGCCTGAATGTACTGCATCTGACATATTTATTGTATGTTGGTCCTCAGAGAAGGTTTCTATTAATGAAAACTGTAAAAGCAATTTGTAAACATATTTTTGGTGTTGCTGTGCTTATTGATGAAGAGAAATGTTTCTATATTGCTTAATGTATTTCAGCTGTATTTTCACATTGTGTCACGCTTTGTGCTTCAGGGAAATCTGCTTGATTTGAAATAAGCATTATGTACAAAATATATTAGACATTTTTATGAAATATAAAATGGATGAAAGTATAAGAGCTATATTAAATTCCCTGCTGTTGTAACATAGGAACTGTTAAGAGAACCTTTTCGATACTCATCATCATTTTTAACACAATTCCCTCTGGGAGATTTAGGAGAAAGATAATGCAGTGCAGCACCAAACACAGGTTTCTCTTCCCCTCAACAAAGAAAGTGAAAAAGAAAAGATGGAATCATCATTCTTACATGATCTTTGTCTTCTTGCTCTTCTACACTCCATTTTTTATGTTTAACAGCTAAACATTCTGACCTTCCTAAACCATAGAATGTAAACATACACACTGTTACACTCTGTGTGTGAGTATGTATGTGTGGTACCAAGACACATACACATGCCATTGCTGAGCGTCATCGCGCCAACGCACAGCTTGAGCTTTACAGTCACAATTACTTTGGCAGCGTGGTTAGTCTCTGCTTCCTGATGATAAAGTATTGTTCATCATGAGAGGGGCCAGGTAGACGTACATGCAGTAGAACCAGGACATCCTAGTGAACATGCCATTCTTTTTCTAACACTCACATGACATTTAGACAAACAGCTACACGTTCTAAAGACAATCTAATTGTATTTTATGAAAAAAAAACAAAGTGAAACATCAGAAGTTATTACTTTATCAGTCTGTTTAGTAGGATTTACAAGACCAGTATGTTCAGCTGTTTTTGTTTTTATGGTATCTTATTCCTGCAAGCAAAAGACAACGACAACATGAAGAGTGATGGTTACATAAGTGCCGGTAATGGTACCAGAACTAGTATCAGAACTGATTGGCGAAGTGGATTGTTGAGGAGTTTAAATTGAGAGAAACAGAGAACGTGAACAGCACTGGTTTACACATGAATGTATCTCTGTTTACTTACTTAGAAATACCAATGTGAGAACACACAAGTATTTCTTCTACTCAAAGTTCTTAAACAAAGCCATGTTCAATTCAGAAAAAGCCTCTATTTTCTAAGACACAGCAAGACCTTAACCTGCGTGTGATACAAGTGATGTTATTCTGTGCTAAAGGACATGATTCATAATTACATTAACGAATTTTCAGAACATCACTGATTAAAAAAATGCTTGTTATTTTTACCATGGTCTTTACATCTCCGTCTGCCCGGTAAATCAATTTAAAGGTTTCATTCAGTGGCCCTTTCCAAGAGCGCAACTTTCCATTGAATGTTCGTACGCTTTGTTGTTGAGGTATAGCTATGGAGTCCAAACGATTGCTACTTGATATCTGAACGAGCGCAAGCCGCTACTGTGTGTCTGGACGCCAGCTGAAAGGGAGGGCTGCTCACATTTCATTTGTGCTTCAAAGACATCTGTGAACCAATAAAAATGTAAAGGAAGAGTTTGGATGTGGTCTTTCTTTCTCCTACTGAGACGATTGCTGTAGAATGCAGAAGCTACAGTTCATTCAGTTCATCTACACACACCGACACCTGACTGGAGATGTTAAGATCCTGAGCTTCTAAATGTAATTTAAGATCACGCTTTTATATACAAATGTATTAGCAATGCAAATGAAACTAATCACTAATAATCAAATTATGAAAAAAACATAAAAAGGACAAACTTTTTATTGGAAGTCCAACAGACACTTGAAAGGGCTCTCTGGACTTCACTGATGCATCGGTCCATCTCAGATATCAGGGTGGACCTTTAAATATCTGAGGGTTCTTGTAATAAAGAACTCTTTTTGACCTTCAGTGTTTTCCTGAGTTTAATACCAAAAAGGTTCAATAGTGTGTTCCTGTGTCAGAGAACCACTGCTTTACGGACTCCATCCACCCCCTTAGCAACCCCCCCGGACCAGCAGGAACTCTACAGGTAAGTCAGAGAAAATACATTTGAGAAAGTAATGAATACAAAAACGAAAAATGTAATGTGTGCTTGAAAATTATTGTGTTGTGCTAAGTAAACTGATTAAAGCAGATTGTGTATTTATGTGCGTCTGTGTGTGCATGCGAAGAAAAAAAGAAAAAAAAAATCATGAGCGTGGTGTCCAAATTGCTTTTAAAATCCAGACAGTCTTAGAATATATAGTTTTTTAGTATTTAGGGATTAGGGTGGGAATTTGGACATAGCCCATATTATCAGAAGTATCGCTCACCCATCCAGATGATCAGAATCAGGTGTCCCAATCGCTTTTCCTGACCACAGGTTTATAAAATCCAGCACTCAGGCATGCAGACAGTTTTTACAAATATTTGTGCTGCAGCAGCAGCCAGGACCCCCCCAACACCCGCCCCGGGGCTGCGAAGAGAACCCGCCCGCCGGGCAATCCCCCCAAACACCCAGACCAGGGCACGAAGGACCATCGCAGAGGCCCCCCACACCCAAGAGCAGGAAGGCACAGGAACACAGAGAGTACAGGCCCTAGCCCAGCCAGAAGAGCAACCCCCGCCCACTGCGCCAGGAGGGCCAACGCGAGGCCCCACCCCCGGAGAGCCCACCAACCCCAGCAGCGCCAAGCATCCCCCCCATCCCACCCCAGGTAAGCTTCAGGGTCCCCCAAGGGCGACCCACCCTCATGCTCCAGGCAACCGCCCACCCCCACCGCGAGAGGTCCAAGGGGGGGGCAAGGCAGGGGCCGCACCCCCCCGCCCAGGAGAGAAGGGCACCCAAAAGAAACTGAGGGCCAGGAGAAGTGATGTAACCAAGGCCCGACCTGGCACACCCACTGGTGGTCAACCACGTAAACTGATGAAGAAGGGTCAAAGGATGATGAAGGTCAAAGGTCACAGAAGTCATAGACTTTCTGCAGTCAGTTGCTACAGAGCTCCAACCTCAACCTTGTGACAGCCTTCACAGGAGAGTTGAAGCTGAAATAGCTGCAAAATGTGAACCGACATTATATTGAACTGGAATGGGATGAAACTTCAGTTCAAATGAGCAACACACTCTCAGTAAAATGTGTACATATGCCACAACTTTGCACTCTGAAATACCGTGTATAATATACGACAAACACGCTTTTTGCGTGCATGTGATACGCAATGGTAGAGGATAGGTTGCGCCGGCGTACAATATACACGAATTTTTAGGTTTGGTTTTGATCACGTGGTCAGAAATCCTCCTGCTCTTTTCTAAATGACGTTGTTCCTGGTTAAGGTTAGGATTACGGTTACGGTTAGGGTCAGAAAAGCAAATTGTTCATTTGTGGGGCTGTCTGTGATGCTCACGCCTCCACCAGGGGACGTGTCAAACGTGGAAAACACATTTTAACACATTTAGGACCGCGCGTATTATATGCACGCAAAAACCGGTTTTGGTGTATATTATACACGGTATTTCTCAAATCGTGGAGTATGCACGCATTTTACTGAGACTGGGCTGTTTAGTCAAGGCTGGTGAACCAATACTTTTAGAAATATAGTGTATCAGAATTACCCTGTTTATAACCATCTTGTTCCTTTTGGCTCCTTTTTTATTCAATTGATTTCACTTCATCTACAGCATCAGTTCACAGTCGAGGATATCTCAAAGAACCAAACCATCAACACTAAGCTTTCATAGAACTCACAAACACACAAACAATTATAGATCCAGAACAAGGTGAACTTCCACAGCCCGTTCTCATCACTGAGAGGACAATTTGACAGAAGTTTTTCTTACTCAGATGTTGAGGGTTTGTGAGCAAACACGTATCTGTGTTACACCTACCCCGCTTGTGTTTTAATTATGTTTTCATGCATAGCAATACATCTCACATGCTGGAATATATGGGCATATAAAAGGGCAAATAAGTTCTCTGTGTGTCTGTGTGGATGAATACAAACAATAAAGCTCCAGTGCTGCTAGAATCCAAATCATTTTAAACTGAAAAAGCAGCTCAGAAATGTTTTAACTCAGCCGTCTACATTTACATGGTTACGAATTCAAGAACAACACACAGCAAGACCTAAACCTGCATACAGCATGCTGCACAAAAACAGAATGGATGCATACTGCCCAATTCTACTTAATCCTAAACTTAACTGTGATTGAGTGAGTTAACAGCGCCCTCTACAGGGCAGGACATCAAAAACCAATTTCTAACTTCTTACCAGGGGAATGACAGACAAAAAAGGCTACAGAGGAATCCATCCGTTCATTCTTACCCCGCTGCATCCTTTAGTGTGTTTTCATGATCCTAATGAGGAAATGCAGCACCCTGCCCCATCTGAGAATTACCTTGACTTGATTCTGAATACGAAGGAAACAAAAGGAGCAGGAATGCACCTCAAACCAAACGTCTAGCTTTTTATTTTAACTCCTGCAGTTATCCACTGGTAAAAACAGTTAACTCTATACAGATGTGAAATATAATCATTAAATCAACTATCAGTAAGAATTTAACAATGTTATCTAGAGTATAAATTTATGATCAGATTAGACAATGCTGTAAACAGGACCCATCTTATCCACATTACTTTAATATCAGTAAAAGTTACACATTTAGATTTATACTTAGCTGAAAGATATAATTTTTTTTAATAAAATGTAAAATATTTAGGGATGTATTTCTAAAATATTTTACATCCAAAACATATGGTAAATACACTCTGACTGTATAGTTCCTTAAGTGTTTATGTGGACTTGGTCAGTTTCAGTGGCTCTGAAGTAAAGTAGTTAGAAACAGTCAAAAGGGTTGCTGGTTCAAGTTCCAGCTACCACAGACAAATGTGAAAGTATTTTTCAGCTAAACTAAACCCTTAGCATGGCTGCCTTCCCACCAGTGTGCAGACATTCGAGTGCATCAGTGGTTAGAGAAGCACACGTGCTGACCCACTATCATTTTCATTAATCAAACAAATCTGAAATAAATTAAACACAAATAGCTTTAAGGAAACTTTTGCTATTTTGTTTTTGAAATGTCCACCGTAGCTTTTTACCGTAGCTAGCGGCTACACTTATTGGATTAAAATGTTCAATTAATTGTTAATTAAGGTAAATCCCATTTATAATATAGTGAGATACTTCAATAAAAAATAGACATACCTTATTTTAAAAAAGTAATTGAGTGGCTAAATATGTCTCCGTAGGATTCCTCCAGTCCAATAGGCGGCGACAGCGTGCCACACGCAGGTTGAGCGGCAGAGGGAGCATGGAGCGCGTCCGGGTGTTGGAGCTGTACAGCGGGATAGGAGGGATGCATTACGCCCTGAAGGGTGAGTCCGGACGGGTTCCGACCCGCGCTGCCGGGACCGGGACCTCTGAAGAGGCTTTGGGCGCGCGGTCTCTTACATCATCACCTCTTTCACACGCAAGTGATGGAAAGCGGCAACAGACGCGGACCATGCGCGCACGCGTAGGAGTCCTCTTGCCTTCTGTGACGTCAAATAATCAAGCAGAACTTTATTTCTTGGCCTCAGATGACAGTGGAAGCATTGACATGTACAGAGGAAGTGATGCATGATCCTGCTCAGACAGGAGCCTCCTGAACACGCAGCGGTCCGAGGAACTGCTGAGTCACGGTTTTCTCCCAAGTATCAGGATGATCTAACGACTAAAGTTCAGTTTCTTTAAATCCAGGAATATCCCTTCTCCTCTTTATAGAGACAAAATAGACTCACTCCGATCTGTAATTATTGATTTGTCACTCGTACATTTTGTGCAGAAGTACCAAAATTTTTAAATAAAAAACAACATACAATTTGGACACTCACAAATTAAAATTACAACAGCTTAAATCTAACTCTACACACAAATCTTTAAAAACTTACGTACTTTTCTGTTTCCTGCAGAAAGTGGCGTTCCTGCTGAGGTGGTGGCTGCTGTTGACATCAACACCATGGCCAATCAGATCTACAAACACAACTTCCCTGACACACGGCTCTGGAACAAGTCCATTGAGGTCTGGATTTCAGGCTTGCGTCTTCATTTTGAAACTGCCCTAGCATTTTCTCTGGTTATCTTTGGTTGATCTTGAATTAGTTTAGAATCTGACGAGTGTCACTGCAGTTCAAAGATACTCCCAACTGCATGAGTCTCCTCATCCCTTACCCAGGTTTGTTCTGTTTCTGTCCACATGGTAACAAAACCAGATGAGTCTGAGTGATGATGGAGTTTGTCAGAGCCGGGCTCTTGTGTTTATTAGCAGAGTTTGAGAGAACACAGAAAGAGACCAAAGGCTCCAACTTTCTGTGTTTTGGCTAAACAACGAGCTGGTCGTCCCGCGTCTCAGGGGTGATGCGCTAAATAAAATATGTTTCTGTTCTTTGATTAAACCTCATGAAGGAAAAACTGAAAAATCCAGTGTTGGTTGAGTAGTTTCTCTCATCAGTCAGGTGGGTGAATCATAGCCGTGTCTTGTTCTGTAGGGGCTGACCCTGGAGGACTTTGATGCCCTGTCTGTCGACATGGTGATGATGAGCCCGCCCTGCCAGCCTTTTACCAGGTGACTGCTTCCAGCTTCTTTAGACAGTTCTTCATCTGTATAGCCTTCTTCCAGTCTTCACTTCCTGTCCTCATTTTTCACACCTCTTCAAACTAAAGTAAAGCTTCTTGATGAGTGTCGGCTGTGGAGTATCTGCAGTTTCTGCCGCAGACTGTAGGTGGCAGCAGGGTTGTTGAAATGCTCAGCTTGCTAGTTATGCAAATCATTTTCAAAGTTCTTATAGGAATTTAAAAGAATGAAGAGAAGTTCCCCTGCCCTCAGAGATCTGATGATGCTTTTTATACAGAGAGATCTTCAGAAACGTCAACTAGGAGCTCAAAATCTGAAGATTTAAACACAAAAACACAGAAAGAGAAAAGCAAACTCTGTACCTTCCTCTGCGTTCTCCATGACTCTCACAGTATGCATGAAGCAAAGCTCAGGTAGCCGCTGGGCCTCAGGCTCATCCAATCAGCAGCACAGAGACCCTGAACCCTGGAGGTGTCAGAACGTTGCAGCGCCTCTGCTGTAGGACTGTCATGACGAGATGGACGCGGTGGAGGAGAACCATGCAGCCTTCTTCCACCTTTATCAAGTTCTTCAAACTGCAGCTGTGCAAATCTCGTCTGTCTCTAGCAAGAGAAATGCAGCTCAGTGTCAGTGAAAACCTGAATCAATTGACCATTGACCCTCTGCTGTGATGAGAACACGCTGATCATCTGAAGTTCTGACTCTGAATTGTGTTCTGCAGGATAGGACTGCAGGGAGATGTGAGTGATCCCAGAACCAAGAGCTTTCTCCACATCCTCCATCTTCTGCCCAGGTATTTGAAAACCAAAAACCCGTTTGTTTTCACACGACTTCTTAAAGGAGCGGAGCAGCTCTTACAGTATCTACCATCTTAGGCCCCTGAGACTCAGGCAAGTAGGAAGTATGGCTTAGGAACCCCTGAACAAATGAGTCTGTAGCTGGCTCTGAATGTTTTGAAGGTCAGATGAAGTGGGGGCTCATTGCTTGTCCTCCCCAGCAGTCAGGAGAATGTAAATGTGTGGACAGGTGTGGTAACCTGAGGGAGAACAAAGGCCTCTGACAGACCGTCTAGGTGAGAAGCAGGATAGAATTGTGATAAGACTTTCTGGAACCAGTGAGTGGGTTTTAGTTCTGATCCGTTCTGCTGAATCCTGCACCAGCCTTGGTTAGTGGGAGGAGGACAGGACAGTAGTGGAACAGAGAGCAGACAAGAACAGCAGCAGTGAGGGAAAGCTAAGGCTGCTGATGTTTGAGGGGGAGGGCAGTGTGGTTAACCCTGAAGGGGGTGAGAGGTGGAGGGACTGTTGTTTGAGTGAGGTGTGCCCTTCACTCACTAGCAGAGACCTGTCCAGGTGTATCCTGCCTTCGCCCAGAAAGGGCTGGGTTAGGCTCCAGCAGCCCAGTAACCCTGTTGCTGCTTTATCTTGATTACATTTTAAGAATTTGCCTGTGACCCAACTTTTTGCTTCAAGAAGGCAGCTGGGAAAGAGCAGTCAGGATTCTGCAGAAACAAAGTCCACTTATGCAAAAGAATGTGATCAAAGCAAAAAAGATAATAAGAAGTGAAACTGTGCGTCTCAGTGAACTAAGTAGAGAGAATTTAAACCAAGCAACAGGTACATGAGTGATGCTGGTGGTCTCTCCAAAAGGTTGGGGTTTGAGCTGGTTTGGAGCCAGCTCTCTGGTCTAGATGGACAGAGGAGAGGCAGCTCCCAGTGGGACATGGTTACTACGATGCAGTACAGGGATCTGCAAAGGACACAAAATAATGGCAGCAAAATGATTGCATGAAGATGAAAGGATGCATTTTTAAACATGTTAGTAGGGAATAGAAGGTTTGGTCTTCAGGTTCTGTCCTGAGGTGTTGCTTCCCTTCCTCCCAACATGTCGATGTGTTTGCAGGCTGCACAGGCTACCTCGCTTCATTCTGCTGGAGAATGTGAAGGGCTTTGAGACGTCCACTGCCAGGTAGTGATGACTCATCCAGAGTTCTTCTGGTCACCTGGATCCCACAGAAACAGGTTTATTCTTTTTCAAAAGGCTGAAACAGGCAACTATTAAAATAATGAATGATTAGAGGTGGGTGGAAATGAGTCATGCTCACTCTGTTCCTTATACTTCAGTAACTTCATAGGGTTATTTTGAAAGAGCAGTACTGTTACTCTGCTACATTGTGCTGTAAGTATGTAAGTAAAGTACCTTTCTGCTGACTCTGTCAGTGTTAAAGTGACCTGTTTTAGTCTCAACCACCACATAAACCTTATTCTCAGAAAACTAAGAGAAAAAAAATCAAATTGATGAACAGCTTTTTACATCTAACTTGTTTCCTTCATCCATGAAATGTTCTTCTCTCCAAACATCTTCACATCAGAGATCGATTGATAGACACTCTGACCGAGTGTGGATACTTTTTCCAAGAGATTATGGCCTCTCCCACAAGTGTAAGAAATTTTTTCAATTGATCCATCAGAAGCATTGACTGTATATGAGAAATGGACCGAGTGACCCCCTCACCACTTGCATTCAACCAGGAAGTACCCTCTGGCTCCAAGAAACCAAAACCCCATAGACTTCTATAAACAAGCTGGACGTAAACCATTTTCTGTGGGTGAGGTCACACTCACTCGCTCCAGGGCTCTTATACAGTCATTGATCTGATGAGTTGGATTATGTTGAGGAAGATGTCAGGTATATTTATGTCCCTGTTTTTTCAAATAATTTTAGGTTGGAATCCCAAATTCTAGATTGCGATACTTTCTGATTGCTCATCATTCAACAGAAAACCTCCGGACAGATTCAAAGGTGAGGGCAGCTTTATTAATGAGAGGCTTGTTTCTGTTTAGCTCCACCCAAAGCTGCTTTCTACAACTTCAACAATGTCAGTACTTTTCCCACACACAACTCATCAAATATATTATTGTTACAATTTTTTATGACTATTTTTCACTCAGAAAATGTGATTTGATGTTTTGATTATACATTTCTGTAAGTTTGAAATCCAACAATTCATATTTTTGTTGAAACAAATGTGTTTGTTTTAGTGAATGATTAATCTGAAGTGCCTCTAGCTGTGACCGTGTGTAGATGTTTGATCGTATGACCATACGACAGACTGATGACCTGTCCCGGTGTACCGCACCTTCACCCAACACTAGTGTGACTGTTTGAGATGGTGCTCAGGTGTCTGTTATACAGGTAACCAGTTTAAACAGGTGTCATGACTAGAAGTGACCAGTGGAGACTAGAAGAGCTTCTTAGAGAAGTGACAGGCCTGTGAGGAACAGAATTCTCATTTGTTTTAGGAACTTAATGCTCTTTTTCTGCCCCATTATACAAATAAATTCTTTGAATTTCACACTGTGTGAGTTCAGTTGAAGTGAATCTCTGAAGAACGCTACAGACCTCTCTCATGATTTTGTGGGCATAAGGTGGATTGCTTTTATGTGCTGCCTCATAACCAGAGAAACCACATGAGGATGTTGAGTTGTGGAAAACCTGTTTTCCTGTTAGGTGTGGGGTGTGAGCACACATCCAGCTGAGGACGACTCGGCCTCAGAGTCGAATGCAGCCTGTCCTAGGACCACTGGACCTGAGGAGAAGGGGAGCAGAGGACCGGTTCTGTATAAGCTGGAGACGGAGATGCAGCTTCAGAGGAAGGCGACTCAGGACAACAATCCAGATGTCAGGCAGATACGAGACTTTTTGGAACCTGACTCTCAGGTGAATGTGGAGGAGTATTTACTTCTTCCTAAGACGTTGCTGAGGTACAGTCTCCTGTTGGACATCGTTCAGCCCACATCCAGAAGGTCTGTCTGCTTCACCAAAGGGTGAGTTCAGTTTCTGACTAACTATGCACCCAGGGTTTTTTGTCTGATTTGTCTTCAATCCGCATTTTAGTATTTTTCTTATTAGGAGACTTCTGCTGTCAAACTCGAAAGGTTCTGATTTTTGTGGTGCTAAACCTATGATTACAGTCAACCAGAAATGAAGGAGTCCTCATTAGAGGGAGTGACAGACATCATGGTAGCCAGTGGAAAACACTCAAAGGATCTTCATTTATGCAAGACATGAAAAGAAAGCTTTACAGAACTGCTAATGTCTTTGACATCATTAAAACAATAAAAATGAAAGTGATAAAAATTGATTTACAGACTTAAATCTTAAAACCAGCAGAGAAATGGCAGGAAATGACTTTTTTCATTGGAACTAGAAGATGGTTTCGTAAACGTTTAAATGCATCAAAAACTAAGAATGAGGCAAAAACAAAAGTGGAGCAGACCATTTCCTAAAATCAAATAACTGAAACAGGTTGGTTAACAGCTGATGAAAAGTTGAAGACTTCAGGATTAAGAAACTCTGTTTTATTGACCACCTCAAAAACATATCTCTGCATTCAGTCGGCTCACTGGAACTCAGTTTCAAAGAGGAACCACAGCTTCACAAAAGATGTCCTCTCTCCGGATTACAGAACTCGCTGGCCATCCATCTTCAGCTGTTCCCAATTCAGATCCAAGAAACAAGAACAAGTCATACAGAGAGTTGTTCTGGACCTGCAGTGCACAACCTGAGGCTCTGTTGAAGAAAAAGGCCTCCCAGGATGCATTGCACTCTCAGCTGTAAAGACACAAAGCAGTAGTTTCTCTTGAACATGTCAAGACAGTTGGAAGCCCTCAGAACCATCAATGTTCTGTTCTCTCATTGGAGAGTAAACCCTCAGTTCTGAGTGATTAGTGATGCTTGTTGCAAAGCTCTTCTGTCCGGTCACTGCGCTGCATCTGCTCCACTGCTGGCCTTGTTGGTGTCTGGACCAGCAGATCCTCTGACACAGATATTTTGTTTCCACCTCTTGACTTCTCTATTGTGTGAGTCTAGGCAGTGGTGACACGCTGTGAAAGGCCTTACTATGGCACTCAACAATCTGACCATGTTCAAAGGCAGAAGAGCTTTATTGCTCTTCCCTTTACAATGTGTAACTCGGGATATAAGTATCATCCCCACATTTATTCTTAGATCTAGGCTCTGAAACGTTTGATCAGCTGAAAGCCAGTCTGGTTCAGTTTTTGGGGGTTTATTTAGTTGTTTTCAATGTTTTGAAAAAACATTTCATTTTTACAATAATGTATTTTTACATGATTTTAAGTTCCGAGTGGACACAGTGAGTGCAGCACCCACAATGCCTGAAGTCTTTCCACCCACCTGAGCTCAGGTGTCTGCTCACCTTTCCTCAAATGCATTACGGAATGAAACGCTTTACATGTGTTGGTTTGTATCCATAAGAGTGTGAGCTGTAGTTGTATTGCAGACAGGCCCCGCCCCTTTAGACAAGACTGAAATTAATGATGATAATCCTCCAGCACTGTGTTGCTTAATTAAACCCCACCA
Source organism: Oryzias melastigma (assembly GCF_002922805.2). Lineage (NCBI taxonomy): Eukaryota > Metazoa > Chordata > Actinopteri > Beloniformes > Adrianichthyidae > Oryzias > Oryzias melastigma. The sequence goes on along the minus strand of NC_050531.1, from coordinate 24,243,498 downwards.
CCCCACGATAAAATCATCCTCCTATTTCTTTATCATCCCTCTTCCCCCTTTCTATTGTACCCCCAACATCCCTCTCTCTTATTCCATCTTCTTCTTTTCTGTCTGTTCCAACATAAAAGAATACAAACATAATCAATATAAATAACACGGAGGCCTTCAGCTCTGATCCGTTCGTTCACCATGTTCTCTTTGCACAGGTATGGGAGGTATGTGGAAGGAACAGGCTCAGTGCTGCAGAGCTGTGTGGACTCTGAGGTAAGTCTCAGTCCCAGAGCCACTGAAATGAGAATGTACTCCACAATAGTTCCAACATCGGAGGCTGTGTTGTTGATATTTCAGCTTGCATCAGTGGGTGTGTTTATTTGTAACTAGCTTTCAGTTGGCTCTTTCAAGGAACCTGGTTTTCTTGGGCGCGTTCACACTGGCAGGTTTGATTTACTCAAAAGTTTGAGTCCTCTGATAGTCAACTTCCTTTGGCAAAGGTGAAAGCTCACCTGAACTCCAGTTTGGATCAAACTAGAGAACTCTGGTCATGCTGGAATACCCTTCTAAGGAGAATACTGTACAATTTCTGTGAGCTTTCCTTCTGTCTCGGTCTACACCTTCATACATTTCTACACAAATGTATGAAGTGTCTTAATCACCACATTAATGCAGGGTGTCAACAGATCCTTAAAAAGTCTTAAAAGATCCTCATTTCAGATCTATTAAAAAAGGCCTTAAAAAACCTCAAGCAAATGGGTCTTACATGTTTTCCTGTCAACGCGATGTGATCTCTTGTCAGTACAAAAGGCTTTTCCAGGTTGCATTTGTCATGAACTGGTGGTAAATCGTTTAACCTCAGTTAGCTGGTTAGCTCATGCTTGTAACTGCAGGAAAACGGTAAATGGTTTGAAAATATGGATTACTTGTGATGGTTAAAAGTGGAAATCCTTATGAAGCAAACTGCACGGTTAAAGGACTTTTAAACTTGGCACAATGGGGATCGAGCTGATTGAATCACATGTGCAGAGTAAGAAACACAGCGAGTAGAGCCTGACAGCAGACTGTTTCACTCCTTCTACCACTACAAATGATGTGACCTCTGGTATCACGAAGGATGCGCCGCATCGAACCAGAGGCACCACTGTCACCCGAACAATGTGTGGCTCCACGCTGACAGTCGGAGGTGATCTGGATATGGAGGATCACCTCTGGCGATGGTAAACAGTTGATGGGATTTTAAAGACTGTTAGGATCACCTGTTGTTGCTTTATAATCATTTTTCTTTAATTTAAAGTTAATGATAGTTTTGTTAAAGTTAAGGAAGTTGTGATTAATTTAAGAAAAATATTTGTGATTTGTGGCCAATACTACAAAATGACACATAATAATTTACATTGATGATGATGCTGTAACATTTGACTTGTGTTTTAAGTGCTTAGGATGAATATTTGTCTGGAGTAGTTTGCTGAAACTTTTTTTATGACACTGTTAATAATAAATGTTCAGAATGACGATGATAGTGTTTGATTTGTAATATTTGAGAAGGATTACACTCTGGTTTATCATTTTGTCTTTTTCTGAAACTGTAGTGTTGCTAAACTAGACATAATGTACCTTTTCTTTGTACATATGCCCTTAAAATAGATTGTAAATGGTCTAAAAAAAAAGTCTTATATTTAGTTTCTGACTGTCTGCTGGTCGTTGCCAATTTTTTTATAAATTTAATTAAACTTGTTTAATTCTTGAAAATATAGTTAAAAACCGTCTGTGTGCTGCCTCCTACAGGTTGAATTAAGTATTACAGTTGAATTTTGTCATGGTCAAACCATTTAAGTCCCACGTCATGATCTACAGCTCCAGTAATGATAACAGTCCTGTTCTCTAGCCCCGCCCCTCTGACTGGATTTTCACATTTCGGCTGTGGGTGGAGTCAGACTCCAGCTTCCCTGTTTGGTTACCCTTTAATGTCATTTCTGCTGTAGTGATAATAAGATAGCATGTTACTGTTGTGATACACTGGTAGCTGATCAGATGACCCAATCATTGAAAAGTGCAGAGTTTTGGCTCCATAGAGTTAAAAGAACATAAAGAGCTTTTCCTTTCTTTGTCCAGTCAGACGTTGTGGTGTCATGGTGGATTCAAACTCCCACAAAGTCCAAACATTTGTCAAGTGACTCGTGTGTCATGAGGAAACACATCAGCTTTGAAATAGTAGTCACCAGTTATAGATGAGATGTTCTTCTAATTCAACAGCGATAAACCCTGTTTGCTGAATGAAATGAAGACAATCAAATCATTAGACAGAGGAGAGCCAGGAGTCATCAGGAAAGGATGCTGACGTTCAATTCAAGTCAAGTCAAGTCAATTCAATTTTATTTATATAGCCCAATACCACAAAGAACATTTTCCTCATTGGGCTTCATACCGGTAGTTTTTACAAATGCAGAAAATTAGTCATAAAATATGAACGATTGTTAAAAACTAAACAGACTAAGTAAAACTGGTTATCCCTGCCCTTAGACCCTCCCTCCCGGTAAGGAAAAACTCCTAAAAAACCTGAGTCAGGAAAAAAGAAGAAACCTTAGGGATTCCCACATGAAGGAGAGATCCTATCCCAGGACGGACAGGAGATACCAGAACAGTTAAAGAAAGATTAGCTTCTACAACTACGTATCTAAAAGAGTTCATTCAGATAAAGCTGAGGGACGAGTGGTGATGAAGTCCATAGTCAAGATGAAGCAGAAGAGAAGATGCTGGACAGAGGATTGTTAGCATTGTTGTCTGTGAGGGATTTTCCTCATCACATAAAGGTTAAAGCAGTCGTGTGTTGCTTTCCAGGTCCAGAGTGTGTTCACAGAGCTGGAGCTGCTCTCTGAGGAAGATCGACTCCAGCAGCTGATGAGTCTCCGGCTCCGTTATTTCACTCCCAGAGAAGTGGCCAACCTCATGTGCTTTCCTCCCTGCTTCTGTAAGTGCAGTAGCTGAACTAAAGTGCATCTTTCATTACTCAGACTGAGGCTGCAGTGCTGACTGCTGGAGGGACGTCTGAGGGAATCTGTCTATTCAAACCCCATTCGGAAAAGTTTAAAACAGTTTAAAAGTTTAAAACATTTCAGCCTAACAGGTATCTTAACAAAATAAAAAATCATTTCAATATTTTACTTTGATATTTAGTCACAGAACAGAGACAGTCAGAAGGAGCAGCTTTGTGTCTGGAGATCTAGAGAAAGTCAATGACCGGATCCAGAGAGGAGCTGTGGTTTGGATAAGGAACGCTGGAGATGTTCAGGACATGGATGAGAGCTGGAAGACAGTGGAGAGATGTTCTGTAGGTGAAGCAGAGGAGTTCAGGGTGGAGGTGGGACTACACCAAAGATCAGCTTTCAGCTCCTTCTTTTGTTTGAACTAATCAGCCCCAGAACCTCAGAAAGTGTTAGAAAGAAGTCAAGAAGCATCTGCAAGCAGGTTGAAGTGGTGGAGGAAGGTTTCAGGTCTGATGTGTGACTAAAGAGTGTCAGCAAGAACGAGTGGAGGTAGCAGATGAAGAGGCTGAGGTTCTATTTGGAAGTGACCAGAATGGATCAGAAATGAATTCATCAGAAGAACAGATCACCAATCAATCAGTCACAGTAGATGATCTGGAGATCAATGCAGGGAAGCAGATGGAGAAGGTTTGGACACGATGACAGGACAGTGATTAACAGAGGAGCTGGAGGAGACTGTTAGATGGGAGGGGGGGGTTTGCTGTGGCACCCCCAAAATCAGGGGTGTCAAACTCAATTCCACAGGGGGCCAAAATCCAAAACACACCTTGGGTCACAGGCTGAACAGGAGAAACATTTAGTGAACACTCTAAAACTAATTTTGTAAAACTTTAAAAACATAACTTTTTAACATTACTACAAATAAAAACATGCAAGAGTATGATTCCAGAACGTAACCTTAATAACTTAAACCTCATTTTACTCTCCATAAAAATAGATTTTTTCAAAATTATACAAATTAAAAATAACCACAAGATAACATCAGGGTCATCAATAGCAATAAAATCAAATGATCTGGAGGGCCGTATTAGCTCGGGTCGTAAGAGGTTAAGATGGAGTGCTGCTGGAACACTGTGGTGTTTGCTAGTGAAGGATGTACCAGAGGAAAGCTGCTGCTCTGATCAGTCCCTCTTTCTGTCCATGTGTTTGCAGCATTTCCAGAGCACATCTCCACCATCCAACGGTACCGCGTGTTGGGAAACAGTCTCAATGTCCAACTGGTGGCCAAGTTGGTGCGGTTGCTGTTTTCCACACAGCCAACTTCCAGCTGTGTGAACTCAAGCAGCACAGCTCCACAAGCCCCAGAACCAGGGCCCGTCTCTCCTGAGGAAACGCCAGCATATCAAAAGGAAAGAGACATCTTGTAGTAGTCGTCCTGTGGGCTTCATCATGGCACAGTCCAGTGTGAAACCATTGTTACCAGCTCTGCCGGTGTCCATGTACTATTGTTTTATGAATGATGAGTTTTCATACGAGGACTCTAGCAATCCATCTTCATCATTAAGGATCTCATCATCACAGCCCCGGTTCTGCTCCCCTTTGTTTAGTCAATGTGGTGAGGGACTTAAACCTTCCTGCCTCAGGGGGCTCTGTTTCCTCCAAGCTTACATTTACTGTTACTCACTTTATTTCTGAACTGTAGTTGTTGTCCTCAAGGGCAAACAGAAATGTAAATTGATGTGGATCTATGAAAGAATGAATAGATTTAATGAAGAAAAACCTACAAACACAGAAGAAGAGACTTTTGTTTCGTTTTTCCCTGAAATTTCACGTCAAACTCATTTTGTACTTTTGTAATGACACATTAAAATGGAAAGAATGCTCTGACTTTCTGGAACACAGATGTTCTGTTCCTCTCTGTTCTCTAAGGCGTGGGACCCGCATGCTAAATTTGGCCCAACAAAGGTTATCTTTAGGCCCGCCAAGTCATGTCTGCGGAAGCCGACTGTTTAGGTAAAACCCCTAACCTGTTTCCCATAGATTCTCTATGCTGTTCCAAAACTCTACGGCTGTAATTTACTTTCAGCCTCCAGGTGGCGCTGTTAGCACTTTCTTTGCCTATGGTTATGGGTGAAACAACCCCTTAGTGAATCAGCCCTGGACTTTTCTGTCAGAAATTCCCAAGGGCCTACAGTCACTTCTGATGATTTTAGCGGCTTTTTTCAGCTAGCCAAGATGGAGCCACAACGGCAAACAGATGAAGTCTAAAGACCAGCTCCACGTCTCTCATTAGGATCCAGTTTGCTGTTTTCATTTGGCCCACAGACCGGGATCCCATTTAGATTTTTGCCCTTTGAGCGATACAGTGTGGGCACCCCCGCTCTAAGGTCTGCTTGTCCTGGGTTCTGCAGATAAGTGGCTTATTTTTGACCAATTTTCACTCTGTCTTTGATTTAAGATTTAATATATAAAAATAAATATCTCTTCTCTAGACTAAAGTTAGTCTTTAAATTAAACAAAGGGATCCAAAGGTTTGGATTCTCTTTGTAAAAGTTGATGTCAAAATTAATTGTAACGTTTACAAAAACTGATCACCTTCAGGTTATGTGAAGGAACTGCATAAAAAGGTCTGGATTTTTTTCATCTTGCTGCAGGTAGAACACAGCTTCTTTAATCTAATTAGTTATTCACTAATGTCAACCATTTTCACTGTAAAATAACACCATGTGTCCTCATTTGAAGAACCAGTATGGAACTGGGTGATGATGATCCAGCGTAACATGATTTGATCGTTTCATGCAGAAAGGATCAAAATGTCTCAGATAGCAGTCCATGCCTTTATTCCTTTCCAGAGCATGGGAGAGTGTATTCATTTCCAGATTTCCATTAAATATGTGTATACATATTCATTTAAAGGAACATGGATTGCAGGCCCATTGTTCAATTGATTTCAGTGTGTTTATTTTTGACATAAATTGGGGGCAGAGCAGAATGACTGAGTAACAGCTGCTCTATAGAAGTCTATGGGATCATGGATCTCTGGGTACTTCCTGTTTGGAACTATGGGGGGTGGGGGGGGGGATCAGTCCAGTTCTCTACGTACTGTCTATGGGCTGAACGTGAGTTAACCATAGACTGTGGACTGAGCGAGCACTGAGGTCCCCCATTGGAAATGCATTACTTCCCCTCCTCGCGAAAGTAGGCCGCCGCTTTCACCATCAATTCCTAAAACGGATACCGCCATTTGCAAACAATCTTCAGCGATTGGTCTGAGTCATAGATGAGTCATGGAATCTACAGGAAGTACTGTCGCCAATCAGGAGTGAGTTTATTGCAACCGT
>NC_050531.1:24233072-24236848 GCF_002922805.2 Oryzias melastigma | reverse complement strand
ACATTTGATTCTGTCAGCGGTCCTTTGGGATTTACTTACATTTATTCATTTTTGTCGAGATAAAAGGAGCATTTGGGTGAAGCTGCTGACCCTCTCGAGTGTTGTCCCTTCACATGCGCGGCCAGGTAACAGTCTGATCAGATGCACGTGAGAAGCGCGTTCAGCAGTATTTAAAATAAATAACCATCCTAACAAGTGAACAGCTGGATCTTTTTTCTGTTTGAAAACACGACCAGGTCCTTTCAAGTTTGTCTCGCGCTCCTCAGACGGCTGTATCTAATTCAGGCTGAAGCTGGAAAAGTGCGGCGAAGATGAAACTTTGGTTGGTGATTTTATGGAGGAGCTGTACCATTCCGTATGATACACAACTTATAATTTATAAGCTACAATCAAAACAGTGAAAAAAACAAAAAACGAACGTTAAACAAAGAAAAAAGTCCGAAGCACATAACCTCAGACTGAAATCTATTTCTACAGAGTAAATCCTCATCTAAAAATGTCGACAGCATGCTCCTCTTGTTGTTTTAAACTGCTGCATCGGTACATTCCATTGAGGAAAACAACAGTAGGACAATGATTGGTACATTGTTGAATTGTAAAGTAGGTGTTAAAAGGTCTTCATGGACCCATTGATGAAGTCTGCTCCCATTGGCTACCCGTCATGTGTCAATCAAACCCCCCAGACGTTCGACGTCAGACCCACAAACGCTTATTGAGCCATCTGATTGGTCAATTTATAACTCTAATAACTTGTGATAATGGAAAAAAATCTTAAAAAAAAATTAGGATTAGAAAAAAGAAGTTAATCAGAAAGCAGCAGAGGAAGAATGATTATTCTGAGATATAAAATGACTGAGAAATAACTGTCTGTTTCTCAATGGAAGTCAATGGGACTTTGGCCTTTTAGCAACCCAGTGGTACTTCCTATATGGAACACGGAAGTAGGGGGGCTTGCTCTGTCCAGTCATTTTATATACAGTCTATGGAGTTAACTCAGATCCGCTAAAGAAACAGGAAGTCTCCTTATTTGGAGCGTAGGGTGTCAGTGGAACTTCCGGTTCGCTGCGAGTTGGAAAGGAAGTTTTTATCCTGGAATAAAATCCTAAAACCCTGAAATTCTGCTCCACACAGGAACGGTAAGACCCTGTCCCTGCGGCGGTGCGCAGGCGCAGACGGTCAGCCCGCTGGCCGTTCTCCGGAAGCTGCGGGCTGACGCCGTGCTCCGTGTCGTTTGTTTCAGAAAGATGTCCAAGTCCCTGAGGAAGATCGTGGACGAGAGTCGAGACAAGAACCTCGCCGAGGTGGACATGTCCGACAGGGGCATGTCCAGCATGGCGGACGTCCCGGGACTGTGTAAGACGTGCGCTCTTTCGGGGTCTGGGTCTGGGCGTGGACATGGGGTCCATCGGCCCAAGAGTCTCGGAAAAGATGGGAAACAGCCTAAATCGTTTTTACGGGGTGGAATACCTGCGAGCACAGAGCCTGTTCAGAGCTGATGAGAGCGTTTCTGCAGCACGGATGGTCCACGGCCACACTGGAGATGAGCTCCCACACAGCGGGGCCTCCCGCGGGGGTCGTCTGTGGAGAGGACATAGACCCACCCCGATTTGTGCGTGCGTAATTCTTGATTTGTGCGTGCGTAATTCTTGAATTGTGCGTGCGTAACTTTTGGTTTGTGTGCGTGATTCTTGATTTGTAACTCAAACAATACATTTTGTTCAGAACTACAAAATTGAACAAAAAAATACAATTTAGACATTCACAACTTGAAATTACAACAGCTTGAATCAAACTACACGCACGAATTGCTTGTTGCGCGCACACAAAACCACATTTACGCATAAATCGGATGTGGGACTCTTCATGTTTCCAAGAGTCTCCTTGAGTGATGCGTTTAAATGCTGCTAGCATGCTGGGTCATCAGTTTTTTTTTTCAGTCGCTTTGAACTTAACATCTGGTGAAACTTGACATTTTCCCACTTTGTTAAACAGATATTCTCCATAATTCATAAAAAAATGTGATTTTAAAAGACTCAACAGTAAAGTTTCTCTATTCCTTGGCCCCAGGACTTCCACAAGCTGGAGGTGGTTCTCCTCAACACCCAGCGAGCGGACAGAGCAGCCCGCTTTGCCTCCTGGGTGTGGAGAAGGAGCTTTTGCTTTCTGGTCCCGCTGTGTAAGGAGAGGGGGGTTCCACTGTGAGGGAGTGCCGAGTCGATCAGACCTACACCGCCTCTCTGGGGCAAGCAGGCATCCCAAGAGTCCACCCCCTGGGAGTGTAGAAGTGAAGCTTCTTAACACCCGCAGATCGTAGCGGGCGGTGTGCTGATCAACCGTCTCCGCCCTGTGGGTGTTTAGAACGGCCCACTGGCCCACTACGACCTGCTGATCCGGCGCCGTCTGCTATCCCCGTGACTGTGACCAGCACTCGGAAAAGAGCCCTGTATCTGAGACTCTGTCAGGGGAGGGCTGCAGAGAGGAAGCCTTCAATTCTGGAAAATAATTTAATTTTTGAAGAAATAAGTGTTTCAAAAACGCATGTTTTGACTTTTTTATATTATTTATTTGGGCATTTTTGTTTAAGAAAGTGGGAAAATGTCAAGTTTCACAAAATAATGTTCACAATCTAAGTTCAAAACTGCTGAAAAGAAAACTCTGATGACCCAGCATTCTAGCACCATTTAAATGCTTCACTTATGGATGAATCTTGGAGTTGTGAAGAGTCTCACATCAGATTTGTGTGTAACTGAGCTTTTGTGTGTACATAACAAGTGATTTGTGCATAATTTTTAAAGATTTTTGCATATAATTCGCTTCAAGCTGTTCATTCATTAATTTTTCCTGACCACTTCTTCCCTTTCGGGGTCGCGGGGGTGCCGGAGCCTAACCCGACTGCTGATGGGCGAAGGCAGGGTACACCCTGGACAGGTCGCCAGTCTGTCTCAGGGCCTCAATCACACACATTCACTCTCACATTCACACCTAGGGGCAATTTAGAGTCACAAATCAACCTATGAAACATGTTTTTGGACGGTGGGAGGAAGCCGGAGTCCCCGGTGAAAACCCACGCATGCACGGGGAGAACATGCAAACTCCACACAGAAAGGTCCAAAATCCCCCAGCCGGGATTTGAACCGGGGCCTTCTCGCTGTGAGGCAAGAGCGCTAACCACTGCGCCACCGTGCAGCCGCTTCAAGCTGTTGTAATTTTAATTTGCGCGTGTGTAAACTGTATTTTTGTATTTATTTATTTTTTTTGTAATTTTTGTACTTATGCACAAAATGTATTATGTGAATGACAAATCAAGAATTACACACACACACAAATCCAAAGTTACGCACGAATCATGATTTACCCACGCACACATTGGGGTGACTATCTCTCCATACTCCTCCACTCGTCCCGCGGGGGCCTTGTTTTGGCTTGGCTCTGGTTTGGTTCAGAACCTTTCAATGTTGTGAAGATGACGGTTTAGAGAAATCCCTCCTTAGTGTTTTCCAAGTAGGGCTCCTGATTTCTCCACTGTTGGTAACTTTTGCTATGAAAAGTTCCATTGAAATATTTTCTAACCTTCGTTCTCAGAAAGTGAAGACCTTCGTGTTACAAACATGGGTCCTTCAGACAGGCGTTTCTCAAAGCTGCTCCTCCAGAAACACTGTTCTGCATTTTTGGATGCAACCCTTCTCAAACACAGCTGCCTTTGATGGCAGTTCACCATCAGGTCTCTGCAGAGCCTGATGGTCAACATGGAAAACATGCAGGACAGTGTTCCCTGA
>NC_050531.1:24193843-24233051 GCF_002922805.2 Oryzias melastigma | reverse complement strand
CCCCCCCCCCCCCTGATGCTGGGCACACAGTGGTTCTGCTGGGCTGATCCTGCTCAGCTGTTCTGAATCTGACCAGCAATGTTTGGAGAGACCAGGATGATGGATGAACACTGAGGAAAGCTTGATCCTCCGTTCAGACGGCTCCTGTTCTCTAACATGAAGTCTTCTTGTCTTTTCAGTCACGCTGTCTCACCTCACCCAGCTGGTCCTGAGTCACAACAAGCTCACAGGTAACCGCAGCAGCCAGCGAGGTGGGGAGGACGGGTCTCCATGTTGAGCAGCTGCTGTCAATCCTAGAAATTCATGAGCGTTAAAGCCGAACTTCAGAGAACCCCTTTAGAGAATGGGAGGAGAGCAGATTGGTTCAAATCAGTCTTCATGGAGGACTTCATCTGTAATCTGTAATGGCAGTCAGTCAGGTCTCCTTCATCTCATGACAGCATTCACTGTCACACCTGAAAGGTGAAAGAGAGAAGGTGTTTGTCTGAATGCACATGTGGATGGATCAGCATGTCAGCTGCTTTTGTCCTGGTCTCTGTGCCTCTCAGCTGTACCTCCGAACATCGCTGAGCTGAAGAATCTGGAAGTGCTGAACATGTTCAACAACCAGATTGAAGAGCTGCCCACCCAGATCAGCAGTCTACAGAAGCTCAAGCACCTGAACCTGGGGTATGTGTGTCCTCAGGTGTGCAGGTTCATTCTCCTGTCCAGCATGCAGGTGTGTCTGCATGCACCGCGTCTGTTGGAACTCAGAGCTGCAGTTCCAGCAGACAGCTTTACTTACAGCTATCAGTAAGCATTTGTCTCAGGTCGGCCAGCATGCGGGAGGTCAGGCGTGTTTGGAGACGGCTCATCACACCAGTCTGTTCAGACTGCTGAAAGTTAGCCTTCAGGTTCTTGCATACTGAGCAGTCTTTTTTTGTGATTCAGCATGAACCGTCTGAGCAGCTTGCCAAGAGGATTCGGTTCTCTTCCTGCTCTGGAGGTCCTGGACCTGACTTACAACAACCTGAACCAAAGCTCTCTCCCCGGAAACTTCTTCTACCTGAGTAAGAGCAAACGCAAACCTTCTTTTCACCCACGCACTGCTGATTCACTAACTGACCTCTAGCTTTTGCCAACCAGATACCTGAGAGTTATTATCTAAGCTTTACTTTACCAGGAATGTCAGACACTTGTCATTCTGAATGGCGTTTCTGGAAGCAGCATTAACCAGTTTGGTTTGGATCCCTTTCAGCAGAAACCTGCCCTGAAGTTTGTTGAAGAGTTGATTCCTGTCCTTAGGAATGAGCAGATTCATGAAAGAACTCAAACACCGAGTACCAAGAGACGTGAGATGATGGTTTGATAATAAAGTTTTGTAAATAAACCAAAACCCAGAGAAGAGAGGCTCGGTCAACCACAGGATCAGGTGATGATACACGGAGTCAGATTCATGAAGGAAGGTTTAACCAAGTCTGACCACACGCTGCTTTGCAGAGCGGGTCAGGAGGACTTGATTCCACAAGAGAAAACATTTTTCAGGAAAGAGATTCAGATGAGAGGGCGGAGTCTAATGATGCGTCCAGGGGAGCTGGATCCACCAGAGAGCATTCTGTCCATGGACGCTTATTGAAGATCAAGATCTGTAGGAGCTGCCTTGATGTTGTGGAAACATCAGGCCTGTCTATCTGTGGTCTGTCTGCAGTGGCGTTTGGTTGGTCCACCCCTAAGGCTGGTGTGATCAGTGTGGGGGTGCTGCGGGGGTACATGTTGATCACATGACTGCTCCAGGGCTGGCCTACCTGGTCCTGAAGACCCCATTTTCCAGCTCTCTTTTGACCGCTTGATGCAGAACACCTTGATCAGGTGTGTTCAGTCAGTCAGGATGTGAATCGCTGGAGTCAGCCAATCAGCATCAAGCTGGAGCAGTGGGTTCAGCCTTTTGTCTTCTTACAGGGTGCTGTAGAGACCAATACAAAAACGAACGACACTGATGGCCTTTAGTGTTGGAGGTGCATTGTGGGAGTTAGTTTTGTGTTTCTGTTCTTGGCGAGTGTTTGCTGTGGTTAAACTTGAGGAATGTGCTTCTTCCCTGGTGATTTGTGTTTCTTGTGGAGTTCTGCTTCGGCTCATTTTGTGGATCTTCTTCTCTGAAAGAACCTCCTGCACAGTGTGGAACTGCCACTCTTTCCTGTGTGCGTCGGGACCTCGGCATTTGTCCGTGTTTCTCCCAGCCTCTGGATAGCTGTCATCCCTCATTCTCTTCATCAGTTTGGTGTCTTTCCTGAAACATCACTTCAGTGGTAAAGCTCTAAACCACTGTGCAGACTAACAGATATTTCTGTTTTACAGCCACTCTGCGTGCCCTTTATTTGAGTGACAATGACTTTGAGGTTCTTCCTGCGGACATTGGAAAGCTGACCAAGCTGCAAATAGTAAGTTCTTCCCTCAATTGAACTATTCATAAAGTCCAGAGTGTGAACTGTTGTTACTGTTCAGTGTCACTCTGGTCCTAAAGACTCCGATCAGTCACCACACACCGAGCTGGAAATTCTTTATCTATCTGTCTCACAAGGATGAAGCAGCTGCAGTCACAGCTGCAGTCACAGCTGCGGTCACAGCTGCGGTCACAGCTGCAGTCACAGCTGCGTTCACAGCTGCGGTCACAGCTGCGGTCACAGCTGCATTCACAGCTGCGGTCACAGCTGCGGTCACAGCTGCATTCACAGCTGCAGTCACAACTGCGGTCACAGCTGCGGTCACAGCTGCGGTCACAGCTGCGGTCACAGCTGCATTCACAGCTGCGGTCACAGCTGCATTCACAGCTGCGGTCACAGCTGGGGTCACAGCTGCGGTCACAGCTGCGGTCACAGCTGCGGTCACAGCTGCGGTTACAGCTGCGGTCACAGCTGCATTCACAACTGCAGTCACAGCTGCATTCACAACTGCAGTCACAGCTGCGGTCACAGCTGGGGTCACAGCTGCATTCACAGCTGCGGTCACAGCTGCATTCACAGCTGCGGTCACAGCTGGGGTCACAGCTGCATTCACAGCTGCGGTCACAGCTGGGGTCACAGCTGGGGTCACAGCTGCGGTCACAGCTGGGGTCACAGCTGCGGTCACAGCTGCGGTCACAGCTGCGGCCCCTGCAGTAATAGTAGGTTAAGGTGGGAGGGGCCAGGTCCCACTTTCCTCGCAGACCATTAAGAGTCTATGAGAACTTCACAGAATAGCTCCTCCCCCTCATGTTCCAGACAGGAAGTACCCGCTGGTCATTCTATTCTACAGAATAATCAATCTTGATCTGATACCTTCTGTTCTTGATAATCCACTTTTTTATGATATTTTTTTCTTTATTGTTATTCACATTATAAACTGACCAATCAGATGTCTTTATGAAAGCATGGGGTTCCCGCTGGCCCCACCTCAAATGTTCCAAAGTTTGATTGATGGAATCTCCAGAGCCTACTTTCAGTGGAAGGGGTGGGGCTTTCCAACAACCTTACTCCTGATTTTTGAGAGTGGTTACCATAAAAATGATGACTCAGATGAACTCTGACCAATCACTGCTTACTAACATCTGGTTCCAACATGGCGCCGTCTGTAGCAAAGAAAAATGGTGACTGAAATGACTTGATTTTTGTTGGAACCGCAAGCAACACACTTTCTATGGGTGACATCACAGCTGCTCTATCCAGTTCTATATACTGTCAATGGGGCAGACGCTGTACCACTCACTTCACCTGCGTGTCCCTTCATTGTCAGCGTTCTGCTGGAGATGGACTTTTGCTTTTGGCCTTTTCAGGCCTCGTAGTCTTTCTATTTAGCACACCAAGTCAAACTTCAGGCCACAGCATCCTGGGGCAAGGCACCTCTCCTCTTCCAGGGTCTACATGTGGCAGTGTGAGAGAAATCCAGACATGAGGTCGGGTCAAAGGACCGAGCACCTCAGAGAACAGGGACATGAATTGTAAATGGTGGATAATTGTAGAGCATTTTTCTACCTTTGTTGAAGACCCAAAGCACTTTACAGTTACAGTCCCATTCATCCATTCACTCACACATTCACACACTGATGGCGGCTACACTGCCAAACACTGGTGCCAGCCATACACCAGAGGCAAGGTGAGGTTCAGTGTCTCACCCAAGGACACTTTGACGCATGGCGAGGAACCGAACCTGTAATCTGCTGATCAGAGGTCGACCACTCTACCACTGCAGCACGGCCGCCCATCAGAGAGAGAGTGGACTGTTGTCTCTCTGAAGGACACACTCGGGTTAAAAGAGAAAATTCTGCCTCCCCACAGAGTGAGAATTGACAGGAAAAAAGTTGAAAAGAAACTTAATGTCAAAACCAAAGATCAATAATAATGAAAGTAATGCTCCTCCCTCTTTCAACATGAAGGTTCTGTCTGTATTTGCAAAAACTCTGTGTTCATAGAAAACCTCTAGAGCTGCATTTCTCCCTGCAGTGTAAAGCCATCATGTATTACCCATCACAGTGGCAGGTTACTGTTTGTATCCTTACTGTTGCAGCTCTGAGCGTTTCTCTGTTTCCAGCTGAGTCTTCGGGATAATGATCTGATCTCCCTGCCCAAAGAAATCGGGGAGCTGGCTCAGCTCAAAGAGCTCCACATTCAGGGCAACAGGCTGACTGTCCTGCCTCCAGAGCTGGGTATGTATGAGGACCACACCGCCTTCAGGCTCCCACAGCTTTAGCTAACGTTTATGGTAATAAAGTCCATGGATGACAGACTAAACTATGTACAAGAACTGAACATCTCAGTGAAATCTGGGGAAAGTTTGCTGCCTGCTGGCTAAAACTCCAAAGCTTTACTGCCACCCTGTGGTGGTAGTAACTAATTACAGCAACGCTCCAGTTGAGAACATTGCTACCAAAAGTCAAGATCATGTTCGAAAACGGTTTCACGTCCTGGAATATTTGAAACAGAAATGTTCCTTCTCAGAATAACACCCTCACACGTGACTGCTAAGAAAAGGTTGTCCAATCCAATAAAAAGTACAAATATTAGTGATTGTACATTTTCAAAACCGTATTGGACGAAAAATGAACAAGAGAAAGACAACCCAGTAGAGCTGAAGCTGGAGTTCAGGGACATCAGGTGAGGCTGTTATGAGTAAACTGAGAAGGTCCAGTCTCCTTCCAGGACAATCAGGCCTCTGAGTCTGCAGCAGAGTAATATGTGGGGTCGATGTTTTTCTGTAACTGAGCAGGGCAGACAATGATAAACCCAGCACTTCACCCGTCTACGTGCATGTGAAGATCAGGGCACACTCTTCAGTGTTACTGTTGTGTCTGCAGGGAATCTGGATCTGACCGGTCCCAAGCAGGTTTTCAAGGCTGAGAACAACCCGTGGGTCACTCCTATCGCAGACCAGTTCCAGCTCGGCGTCTCGCATGTCTTTGAATATGTTCGCTCAGAGACCTACAAGTAGTAAGTAAAGAAACCCCCACCTGTGATCTCACTCCATCTACAGGAAGGTGCACAGTCTCGGCTGTTTGACCACAAGTCTTTCTCCTGAAGCTCCGCCCCTTCAGCAGACACGGGAATGTTCTTGTTGACTTCTTGGAGAATGTTAAGTGAAAACAAGGTGCATAGAAGGAAAAACCTCCTAATAGGCAATCACCTTCACATCATTTTGTTGATATGAATGCAGTTTATTCCTAAAGGTCTGTGAAGTGTAGCTACAGAGCAGAGAGAACTGGAGAACAGGCAGGGGGCGGAGCATGGGTTTGGGCAGCCCTGGAGTCATCTGAAGTTGGGGTTGGATCTGTGCAGATTGACCCATCATCATTTCTATTTCTTCTTCAAAGACAAAGAGTTCAGATTTCTGACCATAGAGGACCTTTGTAGTAGGTAGATGGCAGGTGTTGGTGCCCCCCAACTAGAGATGTTCTGATCCGATCACGTGGTTGACGACTCGATCGATATCAGATGTTTTCCCCCAATCAAAATGTTCAATAGCTCTAAAGATGTTAAAGCTAAAGTCACTAAACTTTCTCACATGACTAATTATCACTTATATAACAAGAAAATAGTATTTTTTCCTAGTTTATATTTGCTGTATTTTTACTTGTTTATTAAAACTACTTCATAGAAGTGTTCTATTTACGTTTTTAATGTGTTACAAGAGTATCGGATCGGGACTCTGTATCAGCAAATCCACAAAATCAAATGACCTGGAATCGGATCGTGCCCAAAAAAAACTAATCGGGACATCCCCGCCCCTACCTGCTGCTCCCTCCATGGGCACCGTCCAGCAGTGGGGATGGGTGCTGTAGGACCCCAAAAAACCTGAGCAGCCTAACCGCATCCTGTATGCGAAAATGATGACCTTGGAGCTGGTTTGACATGAGCTCAGCATGGAGTCATGTGACCACAGAGGTTTCCATCCCGTCACGTGCCGCCTCAGCGTCAGAACGCGCCTGACTCCAACTCTTTGAAAGCTGCTGACAGCTGTCAGACTTCACAGCTGCTGAACTCCGTCTGCCCATCAGCACTTCCTCTGTGAATCAGCCTCTCCTTCAGTCATTCCTTCAACCGTTCTCCCGCCTCAGACACTGGGTGAATATGGGACGTTTTGATAAGAAGCTGCATCCTCCAAGGAGGGGATAAAATGTCTTCTAAAGTGCTATGGAGCCATACTGGATGAGAGTCTTCTCAGAACTGGCTTCTGGTCCAGAAGGGTAGAGAGGATCTTTGTTAAAGCAAACCCTTTAGCTCCCAGTGAGGTCGCTGCAGACCTGCTCTGTCATGTGGCTCATCTACAAACGGAAGACATCTTCACGCATCAGAAAATCCTGACACGGGCTCTGTCATTTTGTTCCATCCATCTTTCCTGTTTAGAGATAATCTTATTACTTGTTCAGTTGCTGCACTGCAAAAACAGGCGCCTTAGAAATAACTCCAAAGTTTCACTCCAGCAGATTTTCTCCAAATAAGCAGACAAAATCTATCACTGCTGTGAGAAAAAGGCTCTTACCAAGAATTCTTATTTTAAAATAAAAGTTCTAGTCACTAAAACACATTTCCTCAAATGAAGATGATTTTCTGTGATGAAAACTTTCTTGATAAGATTTTTTTCTTGAAAGACTGAAAATAAGAGATTTTTTCTTGAAAGAGTCGTTACCTTCTTGAGATTCAGTGATTGCCATGTGGATCTTCTGAGATCCTTGTTTTGAAGAAAGTCATGGTCCTGCACACAGAAGCACACATGGATTTATCCTAAATTGGACTTTTCTCGACTACATCTTTACCACAAAGCTGTTGCTTTACAAACTCTGAGTCCAGAGTCGTCCTCTGCTTTCATTCTCCTGTCAGCAGAGCAGGGCGCTCAGGAACGGTGGTGGAGCGGTCGGCCTCTGGTCGGAGGATTACAAGCTCTGTTCCCCTCTTGCCAACACACATGTGAATGTATCATTGGGCAAGACACTGAACCCCAGATCGAGATGCTCCTGTGGTTAAAGGGTTGGTGCCAGTGTTCAGCAGTGAAGCTGTTTTCAGTGTGAATGTGTTCAGGAGTCAATAGAACTGTGACTGTTGAGCACTTTGGGCCTTAAAGCAAGTTAAAGTGCTCTGCAACAATGAGACACAGCAACTTATTGAAATGTTGATGAATGTTGGCTCATTAAAACAACTTTTAACATGGTCGACATTGCTTGTCACTGTTTTCCTGACACTTCTCATCATACCATCATTCCAGGCATTGTCTCCTCAGTTGCTGTCTTGCAGCATGCCTCCACTGTACAAGTAGCAGTTAAAAGTGAAGTACTTGACCTTGATACAGGCGTTCAAAATTGATCAGTGAAAAAAATAAAGTTTGAAAAAGTGAACTTGCCAATGAGTGAAGAGGTCTTTAGTCACATGGTTTTGTTTCCAAGTCTTGGTTTGAAATAGACTACAGAATCCAAACAGTCTGAATACAGACCAAATTCAAGGTTCAGGACTCCATCCAGAACAAATTAAGTGAACTTGGTTTGGACCAACAGGCTTTTCAGTTTGAAAACGCCCTAAAGGGAACAGACAGGGAGGAGGACTGGGCTTCTCCAAAGTACTAAAAATGCTGCTGATTAATAAAACACGAGTATAGAAAAAAAAAGGTTTGTTTCAAATCGTTTTTGTTTTTGTAAGACATTCAATTCTCTTTATTTTCATTTTCCTCTTCTTGTTGCAGGCCCTGACGGCCCGCCACTGAGATTTACTGATCCTTTGTGTGTGCCTGTAAAAAATGTAAAGAAAGGAGAAAAATAACCACATGAATTCATTTAGCCTCACTTAAGAATATGTGGCTGTAAGGGAAAGGTCTACCTCCACTCAATAGTGCTCTTCCTTTACATTTATCACATAAACATACAGTTTCAACTCTTCAACACACAAGGGTGAAATAAAACCAAATGTCAGCACACACACACACAGACTAGGGTTAATTAAACCATGAGGAATAGCTGAAGTCCATAAAAATGTCATCAAGAATCTGAATCCACTCTACTTTCTGGGTCTGCTTTAATTGGCTCTTAACGGGTCATCAAAGGCCTTCCCATGAACACACACACACGCTTCCTCACACACCCTTCACACTAAAACACTTAATGTGGCCAAAAACCAATATGTTGATCTGTAGTGAAGTCTCAAAGCTTTGCAGTGCTTGGAAAAAGACAGTAAAACAAGAATCAACTCTTACAAGAGCTCAGGTCGTGCATGTGTGTGTGTGTTTGTTTGAAGTGTTTCTGGCTGGATGGAGATCATGTTCTCTCGGGTCCAGGCGTCTCCAGCACACAGAGAGAGAAGAAAGTGCAGTCAGTCGCTGAAGCTTTGCAGCTCCCGTTTCTTTGTTCTGTTGAAGATTTAAAGCCTCCTTTGACTCTGCTAGGGTTTATCTAGAGAACACAGTTAGCAGAATAATATACAGTCACCACTGTATTTATCAAGACATATTCAGCTGTATTGACACCTTATGAATTCAGCCAGCTCAATGTTTTTTTCTGATCCAGGTCCACAGTGTAACTTGTAGTTTCCTGTGTTTGGAGGGCAGCAGTGCATACCTGGCAGCAGGAACTTGAGACACAACATTAGTGTCAACACAGCAGATGAACACACTGATGTGTTTGGGGTCTGGCTGCGTCAGAGGTGTGGCACAGGTGGAAGGGTTGGTAGTCTAGGTCAAGTTTTCTGACATGTTTAACCCTTTACCACCCAAGACGTCGCCAGGGACTACACAAAGTAGTCCCAAGAAAAACATAGTGATGAACAGAACCTCTCCTCTGGATGCTTGGCTGATGGAAAGGTCTGCTGTGGGGTGGGGATTCTGTGGCATGAACCAAGGAAGGAAAGTCCACGCAGAACTGTGCAGCTCTTGTTCAAAGTCAGATCTGGTCATGCATTCAGTAAGGCAAGGCAAGGCAAGTTTATTTGTATAGCACATTTCATGTACAGAGACAATTCAAAGTGCTTTACATAAAACAAAATTCAGTAGATTTTTTCAGTAGATTTTTAATACTTGGAGAATTCTGTGAGGCAGGTGCCTCATGATCATTCATTTTACAACTGCATTGTCTGTTTGGCTTTAATGTGAGAAGAACTTCTCTCATTTTGTGTCTTACCTCCTCAGCCTCTACGGCAGACACATGCAGGCCAATCCAGAGCCTCCAAAGAAGAACAACGACAAGAGTAAGAAGATCAGCCGCAAACCTCTGGCTGCCAAGAACAAGTGAGGAGGAGCAGCAGAAGAGCGGGAGGATGTGCTGCATGTGCCTTCAGTGCTTCACAGCAAATCTCATGGACAGACAGCCTGCTTCTGCTAACCGCCTTTTCATGTATTTTTTTTACCCTCAGCAGTTTTTATATTTTTTCTCACAGAGCTCTGACATGAAAAGTTCCTACAGAGGGAAGGCAGTGACATCACTGCTCCACGAGAACCCTGAGCATGGCAGCAGTCTGTCACTGGACTAGAAGTGTAAAAGCTGAAAGATCCTAAACAAAAGGCTGTCGGTCTCCCTCCCTTTTATTTGTTCATGTTCCTCTGAAGTTGTCATGGCTACCATCTAACCAAAACCAGCAGCCCTGTTTGACATTTGTGTTCTCTAAGTGCTGTGAGAACATCAGGTTCACTTACTAACAGTCAGCTGCTGCTCAGTATTATTCTTGAACTAAACTCATCTGTACTTGAGTGTTGTTTGAGGCTCAGGACTGGAGTCCAGACACGTCGGACTCACACTCATCAATATGTGTGTACCTTTATTTTGAAATTTTGATAGACACCCCGCTTCCTGCTGATTGAGCTGCAGCAGATAAAACCCAGCGGTGCTGAAATGCTGCCGTCATTCCTTAGCAGAAGAACGAAGGAGCTCTGTGACGTGAACGAGGGCTCACAGCTGAAGACCGCCCACTCATCTAAATCTCACCAAAAATGTTTCTGTTGACTCAAAAACAGAAACTACAGGTCTGGTCTTGCTGATTCCTGCTATGTCAGTCATGAAATTTAAAGATTTGTTTTTTTTTAAAGTTTAAACACTAATTTTGTCTTAATTAAATGTCAATGAGTTTATAGTGAAGTGCTGGATAAGCACGGCAGACTGGAACGTGTGTCCTCACAGCTGACAGAAGCAGAACCAAGCAGATCTCCACGATCTGGGACGAGCCAACAGGTCCCATGACCTGCTCAGCCTTTTGAACATAGAGGGTTCTGTCTTCTCTCTGTACGTCTTCCTGCCTGTCTGTAGACCAAAGAGTCCACCTCCGGGCCTCCGGGCCTCCGGGCCTCTGTCCTGCTGCCTCTCCAAACACTGACTGAACCCATCTGATCCAGGAAATCAGAACAAGGCTCACCTTCTGCATGTTTGAGTGTACCTGCAGTCCAGTGAAAGGTGCTGACACAATGAGTCTGGCGGTTCAAGCAGCAGCATCTTCACTCTGAGCAGCTAAACGACAGGACAGCTTTTCTGTAATCCACCGGTCACCAGCATGTGGTCAGTGTGCTGACTGACCACTGCCTTTAAGCTTTCACTGTCCCTTCAGTTTCTCCTTTCACCAAGTGCCCTCATATTTCAGCATTTTACCTTCAAAATAAAGTCATGGAAAGCACTACTGAGCTGCGCCCTTCATTCAGGAACCAGGAGCTTTGTGTGATGTTTGTTTCTGCCGTGTTCATGCTGACCTGTTGAGAGGAATGCAGAGAACCATCATGATCACAAACACTGGCTCTAGAACACACCAAGCTTCTCCTGGTCAGCCCTGAAACTGGTTTTCGTGTTCAAAAATCGATGTTCAAACCATAGAAGTCTCCTCAGTTCACTCATGTGGTATAGAAAGGAAAGCTGCCAAAAGTGGACTTTAGCTACCCTTCACATTAGCTTGTGTCATTCATCAGTGCGTTTGTGGAGTTTTTTCTGATCGTTTTTGCAACGTTTTGTAGGAAAATGTTAAAGTTCAGAGTCCAGTTCTCCAAGGTTGACCTCAGAGTGAGTTTGCTCAAAGTCACAGAAGTGTTCTAGGTGACATTTTAGGTGGTCTTAAGAGAGACTTTAGATCTTGCTACACATAAAAAGTCTATAAGTAGCTGTTTAAGGTTTCATCAAAGACGCTGCTACATTTCAGATGAAAATTTCATGTTGATGATTTGCAAGTTTCCTTTTGTGATCTGCAGCTGTAAGCTCCTCCTCCAGGGAGGTGGCAAAGAAATGGTTTCATACTGGTTTAGGATTCTATAGAGCCAAAGGAGAAGAAAACCACCGACTGTAAACTCACCCTTGTAAGGACTTGCTGCACCAAAAGCACTTATAGCACAATGTGTTTTGAAGTCTTAATTTATGCAGCCAGTGAAAAAGACCAGGCTGCCCCGGTCTGCTTTGTGAGGGTTCACAGACCCTGAGGGAGTCAGGAGTCCTCCCTGAAGCTGCTTGACTGACAGCAGGAGTTTTGTCGAAATGAATGCGTGTCAGAGTGCTGAGAGGAAGTAAAACGTGGAGCATTTCCTGCCAGCCGCAGGTAAGGACACAGCAGAAATGACAGTATTCACAGACATGTCCAGGATGAGCTCTTCTCTTCTCTTACAGGACCATCCCAGAGGTTGAACCCCAAAGCCAGAAAGACTAGAGAGACTGAAAAACACTCATCGATTCATCAGCTTCTCCTACTGTAATGAGTTTATTCATTCAACCAACTATCGTAGGGCAGCCATGGCACAGGGGTAGAGTGGTCAGTCTTAAATCATCAAGTTCCAGGAGTGGTTCCCGTCCTGCCTGCCCGTGTGTGGAAGGGTTCTTGGGTGAACCCCACATTGCTCCCGCAGTGCCTTGCATAGCTCTGCCTCCATCAGTGTGTGAATGTGACTGTAGAGCGCTTTGGGCTTTGATGGAGGCAGAAACATGATGAGACAACCAACGAAGACCTTTTCTCAGAAAGGGTCGTGAGGCTGTGGGAGGGATCTTCTTTAAGAGGAATCACAGGTAAGGTTTTCTCGCTCCTTTCTCTATGGCGAAGTCCAAATGAGATCAACTCACCTGATGTGGTCTGCGACAGACAAACTGTATCCTGCCTCGGCCCGACAGTAGCCGTGTTAGGCTCTGGCAGCCCACTGACCCCGTACATAGGTTTAGAAAATGGATGGATGGAAATCCCTCAATACATAAACTTCTCTTTTTTAACTTGTCCTGTCCAACAGCAGACAGATCACAGCTGAAGGCCTTATGTGGACAGATTTTACTGTTACTACAGGAGTTATGAATCTTCTGAATATTTGTATAAACCATTTTGTAATTCAGGCTGAACTTCATGATCTTTGATTGTATCTGTATTTATCACTGAGCACTGAGAAGACATCTCCTGTTGTGACAGTAAAATCTCTGAAACACAAGAGGCTCTCGTATCTGCTCAGCTGTTGGACAGGACACGTTAGAAAAAGGCTAACAAAGAAGAGTTCTAAAGATGAAACTTCAAAATACAAAGTTAACACAAACGATTGAATGGGAATTCTGCAGTTGATGGCTTTTTAAAATGATATTAGTTTGGTAAGAAGAAGAAAATGTTTTTAGTTGAATATGTGGGTTTACGGGGTCATGTGAATCACAACTTTCAAAGAGTTTTTAGAAATATTTTGGCTTGTATGTCCTTCCCTTCTCCTTCCTCATCCTTGTTCATCTGTAGGAGGTAATAAATGGGCCTCGGAGTGAACATCGGTAAAATGTGCCAACTTTCTTTCAAACATCAACTCAAACTCTGTCCACCTCACACTCTCTGGCTGGATGTTGTTCCTGTTTTGTTCTCACTTCATCTCAATTCTTCTCACACTTTTCTATGTGCACAGTGGGTCTCAGGCTAACTAAAGCCCATTGATTTTCACAGGGTGATTTATAGTTGGCGTGTGTTAGCACCGGCAGCAGTTCCTCCCTAATGAAGGCGATGACATGGGCTGGAGAAAAGAGCATCCTCACTGTGCTGAGGACACGCTGCTAACATGCAGCTGCTGCTTTGAGTCATGATCAAAGTAAAGAAACCCAAACCTCAAACAAACACTTAATATTCACATTGAGGTTTTTTCTGTTTCATTCAGTTACACTTTTGTTGTTGGACATACTGTATATTGTGATGCATGAGCATCATTCACAGACTGTTCTTCAAAACAAAAAACTTGGTTGCATTTATATTTAGTTCCCTCAAGAATGAAACAGAACAAACTCTTTGAAATTTGACACATTTTCACAGTGTTTCTGTAACAGATGTCTTCTCTGTTTCTGTAACAGTGGAGAAAGCTTCTCTTTAGAAAGTCCATGATGCAACTCAAGTCATTCACCAGGCTGTTTGAGTTTTATGAATGCATTGAAACTTTAATACTTGGATCTAAAATGATCCATATTTAGTTCACAGATTTGTGTTAAATGAATTATAACTCAATGTGAAACTTTGATTTCCATTCATTTTCATCAAAGGGCTTCAACAGTTTGTGGAACACACAGACCTTACAAGATGTCCCTCAAATGATCTGATAGATGTCAGGATTATCTTCACTTCTCTCACCTGTGAAAGAATTGATGGTGACTGAGAGTTCTGTTCTGCGACTGACTGGCGACCTGTACAGGGTGAACCCCGCCTTTGCCCATCAGTAGCCGGGTTAGGCTCCGGCACCCCCGCGACCCTGAAAGGGAGGAAGCGGACAAGAAGATGAATGAATGAATGAGAGTTCTGTTAGACTTAGACTTGCTTTATTAATCCCTTTGGGATGGCACCCTGTTGTGAGCTGGTCTGTATAAAGTTTCCCACAGAGTGAGCCTGAACATCAAACATGTAACACACCAGTTACATTTGGGATGTTGCAGGTCAGGACTAACCCCAGTTAGAAAACATTAGAAGAGGAGAGCATAAATTCAACAGAATAAACTTTCATTGAAACTCGCCAAGAAAATCATGTCTCTATTGAAAGGCTGACATGTGTCTTTGCTCACCCTGCTATCTGCAGTCAGTGCAGAGGAAGTGTGTGAACAGGACGGTGTTGTCCTCTCTGAATGGAAGTGTGGTGGTGAAAATCACAGACAAGAAGAAGCATCGCTTAAGAAACAAGCTTGACAGAATGTATGCCCCTCCACACTCGCCCCCAAATAAAGTTCAATTGACTTGTAGCCTAAGTAAGGTCAGTGTTAAAAATGCAACATTAAACAAAATGATACTGTATTGGTCAAAATGCCCAAGAAACAAAACTTAAATATGCAAAAGATCTCTTCTTAGTTTCTGTCATAAAAGCCTGGCCTTTGACTTAAATGTAGAACAAATGCTCACACAGAGAGACCCCCCCCCCACACACACACACTCACAAATGCAGGCTCAAGCTCCACAACCAGCTTGTTGTTGCTTCGTGTGTTGTGAAGATTCTGTTAGAGGCCACATTGAGAGGACCAGCTCTGGTGCTGTGAATGTTCACTGATCTCTCATCAGCCAGCAGCTCATCAGTCTGAGGAAATATCGCTGGTTTGATTCAACCTTCAGTTTAAATCCAGAAACATGCTGATTCTATCAACTATAGAAAGCTAACATGCTCCTGGGATTTGGGGCTACATTCTGGGTCTCTTCTCCTGTCTGTCTGGTGACCACATACTTCAGGTGGGCAGGAAAGGGGCGGAGTTTAACAAAAAGCTGTTTCATCTTCAACTCTTTGATGATTAAAATCTAGAAAAAAAAATCAACATGAATTTGCTGCTAAACTGACAGCTTCTCTGTTTCAGAGGACATCACGGCTTGTGTGGCTGGAAGAGCACGTGGACTGTTGGAGGTTTGATTCCCAGCATTCAAACCCTTTGAAGCACTTTGTTCACCTGTACATGTTCAGATGAAACAGCTGCTCTTGGCTTCACTGTATGAGGGAGGTTCTGCAGCCTCTCTGCAGCTGTCAGAGTCTGTGAAGACATCAGCAGGGGGCGTCCCGCGTTAGGAAGCCTGTCTTCTTCACACTTTGCTTGAAAAGCCTCCCTCACCCTGTCAGCTGGAAGACAGTCTCACCTTCCATCTCAGTGTATGACATCCTCAGGCTGATGGACTTCAGGCTTTTACTTTAGTGTTTTTTAAATAAAGGCAACAATCTTTAGCTGAACAAAATGTCACTAATCCCATCCAGCTGGAGGATAACTCCATAAAAAGAAGAACTACGTTTCTCTGAATGCTGTCAGCCCAGAGATGTTTTTGTTTGGCTTCTCTTTTACTCTGAACAGCAGGACTTTTCAGTCTGTCACTTCCTTCATGATTCAAGCCATTCATCACTCATTACAGCCTTATTGAGTGAATGCCAATCCAAGCAGCCTCTGTTACCTTGGCAGAGATCTCAGGGACTTCTGAGAAGTGGCCGTTCAAAGACTAATGAAGGCGGGACGAGGCTGCAGTCTGATGTGAAAGCAGCACGGGTGTCTCCTCTCATGTAGCTGATCCGGTTTACACTCAGATGTGGGGAATCCAAATGTTTCCATTTGTGGATAAAAAAATGATGGAAAACGATGGAGCACCAAGCTGATTCCCACTTACAGCAGAAATCAGATGACATGTTTTGATTGTGTGAGAAGTTGACAGTTGTTGTCATATAGGCAGTGATGACGTGTTCACTTTTTCATCTCTAAAACTTTTCTAACACGTGCGTCAAACAAAGGAATTAGATGATAGTTTGACAGGAAACACTGAGGCAGTGACAGAGCTGACAGCATGTGATGGTGACAGGATCCACCTGCCGTGTCAACGGACCAAGAATTACTGCAACAACAGACAAATGTTTGGACCAAATGAGCAGAAGGAAGACACGTTTTCAGAAGAAAATACATAAATACACTGAACAAAAACATAAAAGAAACACTTTTGTTTTCGTCCTCTTTGTCCTGAGATGACCTTAAAGACCTGAAACATTTTCTACAAACAAATATTGTTGACAAATCTGTTCAAATCTGATAGTGAGCATTTCTCCTGAGCTGAGACCAACAACCACACCTCACAGGTGTGCTGCATCAAGATGCTGATGAGACGATGATTAGTACACAGGTGTGTCTTAAAATATCTACAATAAAAGGTCAGTCTGAAAAAAACATTTAGTTCTGGGAGGAGAGGGATCTCAAGACTGATCAGTATCAGGTGTGACACCAATAAAACTCTTGTTCTGGTCTTTTTGAATCCCTTCCATTATCACTCATGCATGTTCAGCATACTTCAGCTGTAAAGGGGTCTGCTAATGAAGAACTGTACTGCTGTCGTCAGAATTCTTTGTAACATTTTCTTTGTTTTGTTTTTCAGGAATTTCTCAAAATCCTTTCAGAGTTAACTATATCCATATATATGATCATATATTACCTCTGGATCACTAGAAAACACATATATAAAACATTAGTTATTTTCATGAGTTTTTTTCCTACCTGGAAGTAAAAAACAACTCAGTTCCTGAAGCTCCGTCTGCCGCTGCATGTGGCTGACGCCCATTTCATGACGTCATCCTAGAGCCGGCAGCATGTCTGCATTCCTCCCATGAAAATAAACTGCCATGAAGTGGTGGTGGAGCACCCAAATGCAGGAGGCCAGGCTTGGTGACAGGAACTTAAAACTTTAATATATTAACCAAAACATGACAAAAACATGGGAGCAACAAACCAGTGATGTAACAGAACAAATGACAATGAGGAACTGAAAACCAAACACTTAAATCCACTGAGGTTGATTAACTAAATGAAGACAGCTGTGGATGACTGACCTGAACATGGTGAGACTGACAAGAAAAACAGAACATGACAAAACCGATCATTAAAGTAGCCTCGTGTCTAAAGTAACAAACTCCTGTTTGAGCTGGAATTTATTGAAGACAGGACACAACTGGAGGATAGACGGTATTCTGCATCTAAAATGAAAGTTTTTTCCTAATCATTACTATCTCTGTGGAGAAATAGAGCGTTGTTGTTAGACTGGGGGCGGAGCTGTCAGAGAAGACTCTTCCTGAAGGGGGCAGTCTCACTCTGTGACATCATCGCGATAACACCCACTCGTTTTCGTGGGTATGGGAGGGGCTGCTGCGGACAGCACAGGTTTATAGAGGATTACTCTTAAATGTATGAACAGATCAAAATGCATCTTTGGGGTTCTTTATAGAGAGGAATGAACAGTAAAATGCACTTAAAAGGTCAAAAAGTTGGTTTTTCATGGTAGGGCCCCTTTAATCCTGAGACAATTTAGAATCACCAATGAACCGATGAAGCATGTTTCTGGATTGTAGGAGGAAGCCGGAATGACCGGAAAACCCCACACATGCACGAGGAGAACATGGGAAGTCCACAGAGAAAGATATCTGACAGAATTCCTACTGTGCAGCCAGAATGAAAACCAAACCCCACCCCCACCCCCTCCTAAAACCATCGGTGAAAACTTTACAAGTTTGTGTTAACTTTTTTAATACCTTGTTAATTGACATGATTTATTTGACAGTAAGTCAGTGCAGTTGCTTCATTGCCTTCTTTGAAATGTAAGCCTTTTTGAGATGCAGACGATGATCAAACTTTATCTTAAACTTGTAGTCAGGGAGAAGTGCTGTTGCATCATCACTTTATGGTTTGATATTTGCATTTTCCTTTTAAGTATTGATCACTGTAAGCTGCAGTCATATTCATAAATACTAATTCCACACAAATTATATATTTTTAAGCTGTTTACCAGGAATTCACTTATGGATTTATTTTACTCCATTTTTAAAATGCCTAATTTAAAGGTAGAATAAATTGTTTGTATTTTAGTGACACAATTCATGCTAAAAATTTTCAAAGCTACATAATTCTGTATTTTGGTGCAATAAAAACATATTTTTTCAATACGGTCTAATATTTTTGAAGAGGTGTTTTCAAAACAATATTTGTACCTGTACACATTCACTGCTCTCTCCTTTATGTCCAAACTCTCATACAAGTTCACCTCCACCCTCTGTTTGACCTTTGACACCTCCACCTTTCTCCTCTAGCTGCTTACTGGCTTACAGAGAATGGTCAGAAAAAGAGAAAGTATCCAGAGAGCAGCAGTTCTGTTGATGTCAGAGGTCAGAGGAGAATGTCCAGACTGGTTCCAGCGGATAGAAAGACAACAGGAACTCAAAGAACCACTGGATACAACCGAGGTCTGCAGAAGAACATCTCTGAATGTATAACACATCCAACCTTGATGCAGATGAACAACAGCAGCAGAAGAACACACCAGGTATCACTGCTGTCAGCTAAGAACAGGAAACTGAAGCTACAATTCACACAGACTCACCAAAACTGGACAATAGAAGATGGAAGAACGTCGTCTGGTCTGATGAGTCTCTATTTCTGCTACATTCAGATGGTCAGAATTTAACATCATGAAAACATGGATCCATCCTGTCTTGTATCAATGGTTCAGGCTGGTGGTGGTAGTGTCATGGTGTGGGGATACTTTCTTGGCATGTTTTGGACCCCTCAGTACTGACTGATCATGGTTCCAAGCTTTGATTTTATGTTGGATGCCCTTCCTGACACAATGCTCTGCATCTACTCAGACCTTGTGGTTACAGTGAACTGTCTCTGATATTTGACCCATTTTTAGGATCTTTTGAGACAAACCCGTCTACTCATGAATCTGTCACACATGGAGCGTTATTCAGAATATAGTAGTAACTGCTGGAAATACACAACTCTTCAAAATGTCAAAGCTGAACCATTGGGTGAAAGTGGATACTCAACAAAAGTCCACATCCAGACTTCAACCAAAGCTGCATCTTCGTTACTCATATGTGCAAAACTTTATCAGCATCTTAGAAATGTCATCAAATCACAATTATATGAATAAACACAAG
This sequence comes from Oryzias melastigma, assembly GCF_002922805.2. Classification (NCBI taxonomy): domain Eukaryota; kingdom Metazoa; phylum Chordata; class Actinopteri; order Beloniformes; family Adrianichthyidae; genus Oryzias; species Oryzias melastigma. Next base: position 24,213,740 of record NC_050531.1, on the reverse strand, counting down.
CAAACTCACGCGATAAGTCATCAAAAACACGGCGATGGTATCAATACTTTGAATTAAAGCAGATATGTTGAAACTTTTGCTACAGCACTAGCATTCATCAGCTATCAGAGGAGACGTCGGCGTCTAATACAGACCCTGGAGCGGCGACCTCCTTACACGAGAGCAGATTAAGCGATAGGAGTTCTGGATCAAAGAATTCCACATGACGTTCGGCCATTGATGAGCTGAGCGCGTCTTGTGGCGCAGTCACTGTTGGTCACGTCACTCATTTCATTTTAAAAGTGTTTCCATTTTGATCCGCCTCACAAACCTCCTCCTTCAAACACAAAAACTGTTTTTAAGAAATGGAAGTTTTTCTTTTCTAAAAGGCTGATTTTATACACTCATGTTTACAAAAACTGATGGAAATTCACGTGGGCCACAAACTGCAGCCAACGTGCACGTTGCTGCCTATTTTAAGTGTCTAAGGCTAAATGTTGTGGTCAAAGTTAAAGTCTCATTAGTTGTCCTGCATCTAGATGGATCAAATGTGTTCTCCACATTTGATCCATCCCATCCCCCATAATCCCCTGAGGGAGCAGTGAGCTGCAGACACGGCCACTCAGGAACCTTTAGTGTATTTAACCCCAACCCAAACTGAATCCTAACCTTAACCCTTACTCCGGTCCCTGCAGCCAAAAAAGTCAACAATCCCCCACGTACAGTAATGGTTTGACTTTAGCTTGAAAATATGAATGAGTTTTGTGAAATGTGTAAGGAATAAACAACTTTTGTAAGTTGAATATAAATACATCATAATTAATTGTTTCTGTAAACTGATCATCTGCAAGAAAGAAAAGAGACTCATTTGAGAGCTTGTGTTGGTCTCACTTTTCTTTTGTTGAGACAATGAAAAGACTAAACTGAGACCTTATTGAGCAACAACAGACGAATCATGCATACAAATCACTGAGAAAGTAAAGAGAACAAATTGAGACATACTTGAGAACGCTGAAATACGTCTCATCTTTCTCTTAACTGAGATCTGAAGAAGAGACAGTTGTGAGAGAATTTTGAGATCTCAGACAGTGCTCACTGTGAGACTTATTTCTCAGGAGAAACATTCGAGACGAGTGAGAAAGCCTGTGTTGTCTCAAACAGGTCTCATTCATGTCTAGGAGACGTAAACGTCTTCAAATTTGCTTTGCTATGGGTAGAGAATTATGTGTGAATAGTCATTTTCTCTTGGGAATATGTTGCGTTTCCGTTGGACGAATTTTGTATCGCGAATCCAACTTGTGCAATTTGATTGTGAATGGAGACGCAGTTTGTGACCGTTTCAATCAATGAACTGCGGCTGGAGCCCGTGAGCATCTGCAGGCTTCAGTCAGCTCTGTGAACACGATGTGAGCGGCTCTCATGACTTTAACCTGATCGTAATAGAACGATCAGATGCTGTTGGTTTCAGCAGAACAAAGTGTTTCTGCTCAGAAGTCTATTTATGGAATACAGGAAGCGAATGAACAAGTATTTGATTTATTTATTTTTTTGTTAAAGAGACTTTGGGGAAACTATCTCAACCCACCCCCTTGTACACGCACACGCGCACTCACTTTCTCTCCCTCCCTCCCTCTCCCCCCGCTCGTCCTCATCCCCGGGTTCCCGCGTCATGACCCACGCATGCCGCGGCGCAGCAGCATTCCACTCTTCGGGCTGCAGGTGAGGAGCTGCCGGCACCGCGTTTCTGGACCGAACATGAAGAGAGCGGCAGAACTTTAGTTACAGACATCCTCAAACCCAGCGCTGCCAGGGTCTGGAGTGGACGGAGCTGCGCCCTCAGGACCGCCGCGCGCACCGGCAGGACACCGCGCTGCGCACACACCCCTGCGTGGACCCCAACCCAGCCAGCACCATTGCGCCCAAAAGCCGGCAGCAGGAGCGCCCTGCGCTGCCGCGGCTGGGCGGCAGGAAGCGGCTCCTGGCGGCGGGGGTCCTGGGGGTTGTCATGGTTCTTCTTTTGGTCATTCTGATCCCGGTTCTGGTCAGCTCGGCTAGAGCATCTGCACACTACGAGATGCTGGGCACTTGCAGAATGGTGTGCGATCCATACGGAACCAGGTCCCCAAGCAGCACCCCCGCGGGGGGGACAGTCCCAGACAGCAGCCTCGTGCGCTCTTTTCCCACTTTCATCCAAGGTCCCAAAGGGGAACCGGGCCGTCCGGGCAGGGTAGGGCCAAGGGGAGCTCCGGGGGAGCCTGGGCCACCCGGTCCAGCTGGACCACCTGGAGAGAGGGGTGAGGCGGGGAGACCCGGTTCGGCGGGACCTCCGGGTCCCAGCGCAGCTGCCGGCGCAGTCAGCGCGGCCACGTACAGCACGGTGCCCAGGATCGCCTTTTACGCGGGCCTGAAGAAGCAGCACGAGGGCTACGAGGTGCTTAAGTTTGACGACGTGGTGACCAACCTGGGAAACCACTACGACCCCGCCTCCGGAAGGTTCACGTGCTCCATCCCCGGGATCTACTTCTTCACCTACCACGTTCTGATGCGCGGAGGAGACGGAACCAGCATGTGGGCCGACCTGTGCAAGAACAACCAGGTAAACAAACCCGCGCATCTTCAGAGTCACGCCTTTCACCGTTTGGCTAAAGACGCAGGACTTTTCCCGCCCCGCTGTTTATGCGAGCCACAGGTGGGACAGGTGGGGGAAATGGCTGAGTTGTGCAGCTTTTAAGTTTCATTTCATTTGTGTGCGAAGGAAAGCATCTAGAAGACTTTTCCGACGCCATACCAGAATTCCCACAACACAACCAGAGCCTAAAGAGATTTGACATTGCATGATGGGAAACAGGAGGAGTAGCCTAATGGGTGATTCCATCAGCCTGCTCCACACAGGCCACAGTGTTTGTAAACACTCACGGAGGCATTCTGAGGGCCGGCTGTGGATCTGCTCTGAAAACTGCTTTCCTCTGGTCCACAGTGCCTCCCTTCATGTCTGTGTTCCAGAAACGCTGAGCTTCCACATCTTCAGGCTGTGTGTGGGTCTAGTTCTGGTCAGACTGGAGCTGAGAGGAAATGTCTCCTGTTCTGTGTGAGGTCAGTGGATGGGGCTCATGCTGGAGCTCATCCTCCTATCAGATCAGCTGCACGCCTCAGCAGCCACACAGCCCAACCCGAACATGCTCCACCGGGAGCTTCCAATGACCACGCTGTCAGAGAAGAACAGCAGCTCACTTTGAAGCTTATTCAAAATCACTTTATGCAAACGGAATATCTGAGATTTATTCAGATGTTAACCAAATACAGACTTGATGATAAACCTGAAAAACCTGCAGAGAATGATGTGGAGAAACTAAAAGTATCTGCAGATTCTCACTAACAATTTCCTGAGACCAGCGATCAATGGCACAATAAAAACTAACAAAGGAAACATGGGTAGAGCTGTCTTCAGACCAGATGGCTCTTGTGTTCAACAGTGGACTTTGAAGCACTTTTCACAGAAAATGTTGAGTTTCGTTCTGTAACGATGTCTCAAGGAGATCCACAGGCATGATGTGTTTTGGAATTGAAAGAGTGAACTAGCAGTGCAGCAGTTCAGCTGCAGTGAAGCACATTGGCAGTCCTGTTATTTAAAAATAAAAAACTACAGAGATATTTTAATATGTGAATCAAAAGATTCATCAACTTGACCTTAAGAGGTCATTTAATGTCGTTATTTATTGTCCTCTTGTCTATTACTGATGCGTTTGTTGAAACTGAAGTAAGTGTGTCGTATGAACTTAACCTGTGGAGTTTCTGAAGCCAAACACAAAAGTTAAAATAAAACTTTGGAGTTTTTCATTTATCAAAAGTAAATAAGGCCCTGCGACAGACTGGCGACCTGTCCAGGGTGTCCCCGCCTTCGCCCTTCAGTAGCCGGGATAGGCTCCGGCACCCCCGCGACCCCGAAAGGGAAGAAGCGGTCAAGACAATGGATGGATGGATGGAAAAGTAAATAAGAACTCTGAGGTCTAAGTGGAATTGTGTTACCTAAACTCTTAGTTCAGCTGTAACATTTTCAATTGTCTTAACTCCAATTAAAATGGTGTTTTTGTGTTTTTAATATATTTTTGTAGTAGTTTTCTCCTGATGGAGGACCCATATAAAGAAAATTAAGATTACCATTGCATGTCTGAGTATTTCTTTATTCAAACATGGGTGAATCGAGGGCAGATGAAGAAAAGCAGTTTGAGCCAGTCTTCCTGCTCCGCTCCATTCTGATGCATCCACTAGCAGGCAGATAGATCCACCAACGTCTTTGTTCTCTGGAATCTGCATCAGAACTGATATAGAGCTGGATAGCTCTCACATTTATTCACCATCTTTGTCGCTCTGGTAATGTTAGCTTGGGGTTGTGAGGGGCTAAAAGCTGCTGTGAGAGTGTAAAGAAAGGGATGCCTTCAATGCAGTTCCATGCCAGCCTGTCTTAAACAAACAGGAGATTTAAAAACTGAAAAACACATAATCATAATGAAAAGACCACTCAGAATGAAACATTGTTGGAGTGTGAATTTTAAGACAATTGAACTGAAACAGGGAGTCAACATTCTGGAGGGAAACCAGAGCTGATAGCTAATGAAGCAGATAACAGTTAAGCTCAGCCATAAAACCTCCTTAAACCTCAGCTCCCATGAAAATCCTGTTTTTAGAGTTTTTATCATGTATGTGTAGTTATGAAAGAGAACAAATGTAATAAGAAATCTTCTTTTTTTTTCTCCTTTTAAATCAATCAAAGTGTCTTGGACAGACTCTGTTTGAATGAATGATCTTCTTTCCATCAACAGCTCTGCTGCACATGCACTAAACCCTCATCTGTTCCTAGTGTCTAGTTCAGGTTCTGGAGAAGAGAAGATGGTATCTTCACATTGACTGCAGTCAAATGAGCCGCCGTTCACATTTCTGTGGTCAAATCAGCATCACTGGATTTTTGGTGTGAGTTTCATCCAATACTTACGGTAGCAGTAGGAGTGTGACGGATCTCAAAACTCACGGTTCAGAGCACGTCACGGTTTTAGGGTCACAGTTTGGATCATTTTTCGAATCAGTAAAAAGTTAAAAAAAAAGATCAGCTGGAAAAAAATAACAAGAAAAAGCCTAAAATTACTCTTTTGAAAAGTTTCAAAACATATATTTGGTAAACCATATCTACAGTACCTCAAAGTAAATATACTCTCACTTATATTACATAAAGAATTTGCTCATTGAGGCCTATTCATGAAAACAAAATATCTTTGAACTTTGGACACAAACAAAAAATGAAAACATGTCATTTCTGATGACATTTACATGTCTTTAGACCAAATCTACAAAAACTGGGAGAGAAGAATTCTTGAAAATACTTGTGAAATTACCAAATCCATCCGCAGTAACTCCAAAAATGCCCCTTTTTTCTTGTGCCCCCCACTCCCATCCCCAATACCCAAATTAAGTCCTAAATTAAACAGTTACAATTAAACTTAAATTATTTATTTGGTGCTAACTGATTTATTGAAACTGTGGGAATATTTAAAATAATTATCTGTAGAACATGTCCTGGGTCTCGTTTCAAGAAGCAGGTTTTGTTAAAACTCTGAGTTTAAGAACTTCAAATTCAGTAAAACTCTGAGTTTTCAGTTTCAGAAACAGAGATAACTTAAACCTGTGAAACTGGGTTAAACCAAACCCGTTTCATGAAGCGTTTTAATCTGAATTTAGATTCAATCACTATGGCAACTGAGTCTATGAGCATAACCTGGTCGGTAGCAGGTTTCCTTCAGGAAACTTAGAGTTCTCTGCGGTCTCCACCCCTTTTTAAAGTGAAGGATGTTCATATATGAGTTCCTCATTAACATTTAGACATTCTTCTGTTACGAAAAACGAACCATTCCTTACTTACCAAGTGACAGAATGACCTTCCAGACACGATTTAGTCCTTCTCCTGAATTAAATGATTCAAATGTAGACGTGCGCATTAACTCTGCAGATATTTTCTCTCTGTTTTACCGCTGCAGCTGTGTTCATCTTCTTGATGAAAATGTGCTCGTAGTCACATATGCTTGTAGGAACACATCAATGTCTGTCACCGTGAAGTATGAAACCCTAAAGGTGTTTGTTCCCGTTGCCATGGTGAATGGTGCTGTCTCTGCTCCATTGATCAGGGCTTTTAGTGATCGCGACGCTCACACCTGATTCTGAGTCTAACAACTTCAAGTTGATTGAATCAAACATTTTCAGCTGTTCTGAGTTTGCAAATTCTAAGTCAGTGAATTCTGAGTTCAGGTTTGAACTCTAAATTTGTTAAATCTGCTTCTTGAAACGGGCCCCCGGTGAGACACTGCCCTGCCCGCTTTTGCTGGCGATTTATGACACTTTTTGGATTCCATACTGCCGTCCCCTGTTACAGACAGAGCAGCAGTTGTCCTGCCTCAGCTGCTGCTCCTCACTGAAAGATTCTCTTAAGCCAGACAGCGAGACGTGCAGGGATGCTTTTGTTCGGCTCTTCAAAATAAATAAACCCAATCTCGAATCACCTGCACTCTCACTGACGAGCTCGAGAATCGCCTTTGACGGAAGCTCCTCCCACACACGGCGGGAGTTTCAGGTTCCGCCATGAAATCGGGGAGCTTTGAAGAACAGTCAAGCAGCAACTTTGGCTTTAACAAAGACGGTGTACTGTACATGAATTTAACGCTACTTGTATTTGGTGTGTACAGACAATTGCTTTTAATAATGCCCGCATGAGGTGGTGGTGGAAGGAGAAAGAATCAGGATTTTGGAGGAAGTTCTGTCCATGAAGATCTTCACTTCCTCGTCCAGCTGACATCCGGATCAGAACCATACGGCTGGACATTACCCAGATTGATGGATGTTTTTATGTAGCAGCGGTGAAGATTTACACTATCGAACTATCATAATCAGACCAGGGGCGGAGCTCCAAAAGCTACGCCCCCTCAGAGGAGATTTTGAAAACAGAGGCTTCAGATCAACATGAAAAATGACTTTTTAAGACATTTAGGTTAAAAACTTCATAATCATCATTAAAACACAACTGGAAACGTTTCTTTTAAATAAAAAAATGGTCATAGGAGGACTTTAATGAGCGACTGACTAAGTTGAAAGCTGTGCATGAGATAACCACTCTTGTTTCTGTCTTCAACAACGTGGTTTGTATAACAGTGACATGTAGAGGGCAAGGAGTGAGCATTGGAAAAACTAGTGAAGAGGAAAGAAAATTAAACTCCAGTTAAATTTTAGTTTTATTTTATTTTTCTGTCAGTTTGTTTGTTCAGCATTTAAATAATAAGCTTCTAAAGGCCCGGTCCCACAGGATTTGACGGCCATATTAAAAGTTGGAAAATCTGCTACACGCGCTTAGACGCACCAACTTTATGCATGTTTGTGGAATCGCAGTGATACAGACACCGGAGTCCACTCCTCTGACACTAAACTGCCTGAGCACTCCTTAATCACGTGTAGGGCTTACAACATAATGTATGCATGGTAACATTTTGTTTCCTTCTCCTATCATGCTTTTCTTCTTGAGTTGGAGCTTTCCTAAAAAAACTGTATTTGCATTTTGTCAGACCTTACCTTCACAAACCCAGCTGTGCCTACATGTGTACTTTGTTCCTGCAGGTGAGAGCCAGTGCCATCGCTCAGGATGCAGACCAGAACTACGACTATGCCAGTAACAGTGCCGTTCTGCATTTGGAGCCAGGAGATGAGGTCTATGTGAAGCTGGATGGAGGCAAAGCCCATGGAGGCAACAACAACAAGTACAGCACCTTCTCTGGCTTCATCATCTACGCCGATTAGATGTTTGGCCCCGGCTCCAGCAGACAAGACTACGAACAAACTCTTTAACTCATGATTTGTACAAACCCACATCATCATCTATCTTCTGTGTCGTTGTCACTAGGACTGTCTCATAAAGACAGTGTCGTCAGTAAAACTGATGAACATCAACAAGCTGCAGCTGCTGACTGATTCTTCTGTAGTCCATGTCTGATGTTCAGTCAGAAAAAAACTGAAGGTGGTTCAGCTGATGCTCCCTGTACCTGCTGTGAAGCAGAAAGCTGATAAGGTCCATCACTCAGTCTCTCTGTGCTTCTTTATCACAAGGATGTGCCGTACACTCGTAAGCTATGTGGAGTTTAATGCCTCAATCAAAGGCAAGAGTGGAGGCAAATGGCTGAACCACTGGGCTTCATAATAGATGACAAACATGCTGAACTTCCAATCCCTGGAAATTCTGTAACAGGTGGTAATTATCCTTCATTCAGTTACTATTTCTCATAAACATATTTTTTGATCTTTGAATAAATGAAATAAATAAATACACACCCTACATAAATGAATGCCTCAGCACAACAAAGTCTAGAAAAAGGTTCAGAGTCAGAGATGGAGCACAGTGTAGACTGGACCTGAAACACAAGAGCACCCTCCTCCACTGAAAGCGTTTCTGGTCTTTCAGGTTTATTTTCCAAGATAGATTTCTTTTTATGTTTCAGTGGCTTACTCACACCATCATCTGCTTTCTTAAAATCATCATCCGAAAAGAATTCATCCAGCAGTCTGCCCTAATTTACTGTCTGCACTTCAGCTAAATATCCATGGAAATTCATGGAACCACATGAATAGCAAAGGAAAAATTGGGTTTTTTGACTGTGAAGAAAAGTAAAATCACTGTTCACATTTGAGGAGGACCCCATGGTGACATGCACATCAGTAATGTGATGACATCTGAAGCCATGCTGGAGGGTCAGACCTTGAGAGTGATTTCAGAAATAGTAAATTGGGCTTGGAAACAAAAGCCTCGTTTCCACTAAATAGTCCAGTCTGGTCCGGTTCAGTTCTGTATTATGAACGTTTTCCTTGTAAAATCGACCCATTAAACAGTACCAACCCTTACCTCTTGGGGGCCCCCATTGGCTGCAGGTCCATTGGAAAATGGACCTGAACAGCCTGGGTGGAGCAGCTAGCCACCTGTTGATTGGCAGAAAGGGGTGATGACAATACTAAGTGCAAATATAGCGCTCATTTAGGCGAACAATTCCAACGTTTGTAAACATTCGGGTTTCTGCGGTTTCCTGTGTACTCTTTTGGTCAATACTGAAATTGCTTGCAAACAAACAGCAAGGCCCGGTCTGCGGTGGAACTGTGAGGGATGGAACTTGCCATCCTTTGGGATGGTGTGAGACAGGGTGAGCTAGCGGTCTACACCACACATGCTCTGTGAAATCAAACGGCTCAGTGGAAACGAGGCTTAACTGAATGGAAACGCTCACTAAAATCTACTGGACGTACCGGACCGTTCATCAGAGCTATCTTGTGCTTTCAGTTCACAAACCTGATGAGGATCGCTGGTTTATCCGAGTTCTTTCTCTGACGAAGCAGATGACAGACCTTAACAGTACTTAGATCCAAGGACATCCCTTTAGATGTGAGAAATACTCCAACTTGTCTTTCCACAGACTCATTAGCATCTCTAACAGCTGCATTACCATCCATGCTAATGTTGGTTGCACCAGGCCAGGTCCCGGGATTGAGTAGTAGTCCTGTGAGAATGATGTTATTCATTCTTACTTGTTGATCCATGTCGTTCATTCTTCTCTCCAGGAGATCATGCCGATTATCTCGTTGTCCATTACGTGCCTTTTTGTGTCGGAAATCTTCCACAAGTTGCAGCAGGAGGGATAGCTTAGCATTAAGCTCCATCAGTGCTAATATCATAGCATTCATAAGACGCAGTGGAGTTAGCTTAGCCTGGATGTCGACTAGCGCAAGTTTAAGCTCCGTCAAGTCGGCTTCTAGATTTTTCTTCGGTGCCATGTTCAACTCTCCTTGTTTCAGGATTACTGCTGTTTTTCAATACCTTTGTGACCAAAGTGGCTTGTTAACGACTTTGAAAAGACGAAGAGTTGAGTAGACTTGAAGACACGCATCCGCTTACTCATGAACCGGAAGTTGCTCCGCTGTGTAAGTTGCACTATGAGAAAGAGAAAAGAGAAAAGTCCAATATTAATGAACAAATTCAACAAGCCTGACCTAATGTTGCATTTGACAGCGAATGTGATTCATGCGTCAAATTCGAGTCTGCTGCCTCTTTTGATGTGCGTCAAGTTTAATGCTCAATGCTTGTGTGTGGAGAAGCTATCTTTTAGCTTCATTGCTACATGGCGGAGGGTTTGACTGTATTTCTCATTTAAAATGCACAGAAGATACGGATGATGTTGAGAGGTTACGTTATTTTTTTAAAGAGCTCCACAAAAGCATCTAAAATCACGTCTCCATGTCTGGGTTTTTCTGACTTTTTCTTTTTCTTACGGCGAGGAGTTTCATCTGAATGACTGTTTTAGCTGCTCTTCTGTCTGTTTTAACCCAGTTTGATGCTTGCTGTCCTGCATTAGCCCATGGAGATAAAAATAAAAACAAAAATATTAATATCTTGATGCAAAAAACATGATCAGACTCTCGGCCATGTTTGTTTTGGACGGCACTTCTTCTGCGTTCCTGTCAGCAGCAGATACTGAACCCTACAGTTCCCTCGTGTGGTTGTTAGTGGGGAAACAACTGCTAAAAGGCAACTGGTTGTTAGTGAGAAAATAATGAGTGTGTGAACCTATTTATGTTTAAAAAAAATCATAAATAAGTCGCTCCTGAGTATAAGTAGCACCCTTAGCCAACCTATATGTAAAAAAAATGCGACTTATAGCTCGGAAAATACGGTATATAGTGTGTTCGCCATTTTCTAGTGCTGTCCAAATCTACTAATTCCAAAATCGAGTGCACTAGAAATTTCCCAGAAGTCTTTGCAAAAAACTAACATGCATTGTTGCAAAGACTTGTAGACCACAATGCATTGCATTTCAACAATTTAAAAGTAATTTTTTAATAAAACATCCAGATTTTCACCATCAGAGCACAGTGGAGTCACAAATAGACGTCGTGAAATGTTCGTATTGATTCGATTTTCACTTCCTGAAATCGGTGACATCACACCTGGGGTTTAGAAAAACTAATGAAAAGTAGAGAACATGGTGTCCAAATTGCTTTTAAAATGAAGGGTATTATATTGTCCCGCACTATATAGTTTTTAGTAGTTAGGGGAGAGGGAGGGAATTCGGACATAGCCTAAGACTGACTCGAACCAATCGCTGCTTCTTGACTATGCCTGACTCCAACACGTCTGCGTCCGTATCAGGGAAAAATGGCGACTGAATTGACTTTATTTCATTGGAACTGGAAGTGAGTCATTTTCTACAGGTGACGTCACACTACTCAGTCCGGTTTCCATATACTGTCAGTGCCATTACTCCATGCCAGATTTCCCAAACCACACAAAGTGTTTACACTCACATTTGTTTTCACATTTTCTTGTGACCATTTCCTGACTTGCAAGTTAAAAAGAGTACAATGGAAAGAACCCTGATGTCAACGTGGCTCCACAAACCACTTTTAACACCTCAACACCTTAGATCAGACTTCAAGTTGGGGAAAACAATTTCCTGTTTTGTTTTCAATCCAATAATTTCTATTAATTCATGTCAGAGACTGACTACTATACTATATTTGTGAACAACTGTAAAAACATTGCTAAAGAACAAGAACAGTCATGATCATGCAGATCTAATCTGCAGATTATTATCTACTATTTGAGCTCCACGTGAGCTGCTGTTTTTATGCAGAAATGTCCTTTTAATAAAAAAGAAAAACAAACCCTTATCAAGCCCTGACAGTGTTTGTCCCAGAAAAAAACACCAAAAACTAACACTCTTCTTGCAGTTCCGTAGCTTCTTCATTCAGTGACATTTACCAAAACTTACAGTACTACATATAAACACGGTTTTCAGCATTTGTATTAAAAACCAATGAGATGATAGAGAAAATCAAGAAAAAAACATCGTGACGTATCCCTGCTAAGTCCTGATCAGGGGGCTGGGGATTACTGGACCCTGTCCCTATGGAGCATGTGGGCGGAGTCAGGGTGCACCATGGACAGATCACCGGCAGGGTCCAAAATGAACATTCAAGGTCCGGTCTCACGGGATTTGACGGCCATATCACGGGTAAAAATGTGGAAAATCTGCTACACGCGCTTAGACGCACTACGTTTATTACGTTTATGCATGTTTGTAGTGATACAGACGCCAGAGTCCATTCTACTGCCAGAGCTCTGCTTAATCGCATGTAAGCACGTCCTCCCATGGTAACACCAACAGGGGGTTCACATGGGCGCGTTCAGTCGCTAAACAGACGCTGTAAGCAGTGGATCAAGCGCAGACCAGCCGGGGGAACAGCCGTGCTGCAGCCGTGCTCAAACGCAGAATTTTGGCGTCCAAGCGTGTGTGCCAGCCTTTGTTCCACGACCCGATCTCGCACTGAAACTGCTGTTTCACTGCTGTTCCACGGCCATTGCATGGCGGTACCGCTGGTACCACGGGCAGTCATCCGCGTCTATTCCGCTGCCACATCTCGGCTGTTGCATTACCAGTCCACTGCTACCAGCGTCTGTACCACGGGGAGGACGTTTCTACCGTGCTCCAGCAGTGATATGGCCGTGAAAGCCAGTGGGACCAGGCCTTCACCAGTTGTGAGCATTTTCTCCTGAGTAATGCTCCTCCTCTACTGTCTGCACACAAGGAAAATAAGCGATACATGACCCCACCCCCACACGCTCACTCCTGTTGATTCACGTCCGTGTAGCGCTGAGTTTCATCTGATGAAGCAGCAGAACATGGAATGATTTTTCTGAACTGGATCCACCGTTGGCAGCGTCTTTGAAACATTAAAGAACCTGTGTTGTGCTAGCCCCTCCCCTCAACCCCCTTCCCTTGTGAGAGAGACATAATGACAATAATCTAAAACTTTATAATTTTTTTTTTGTCATGATTTAACACCCCCCACCACACACACACCCTCTATTAAATCTGTCCGGTTTTCTCAGCATGTTTGGTTTACAGTTTGACCAAACTACCACCTTCTTCACAACATTTATAAATTACTTTTATGCCATTTTATCTTCTTAAACATAAACACGAGAAACACATTTCTTCTCTTTCTAGGGCGTACAGGGGGGATTTTTCAGTTCAATGTTGTGCTGTTGAATGAACGAAAACAGAAAGAAGTCATTTGTGATGGACGATAAAACGCTTCATTGATGGTGTGAAACGTCAAAAGATTAGAGACCGATTAGAAATCAATAAAGGAGTTCCTTAAAAAAGTGTATTTGTTAAAAAAGGCAAAACCAGACAATGAAGTTGTTTTTATCTGAAGATTTAATGATGTAACTCTCTATCTGTTTACATTCAACCAATTCTCTCTGTATAAAATACAAATCCTATGGTTTTTCTCTGTAAAATAGGATAATAATTAAAAGCATTAGAATATGTTTGGCCCATGACTCAGTTACAACTGATCACCGGTCTGTCACAAGGCAGAAAATAAAAAAAAATCTCAAGTTAGGGTGAGGATGATAAGTGAGGATGAGCGCAAACATTTCCAGAACCAGAACCAATCCTTCTTTAGACCTGTTGTTGGATCGACCAAATAGTCATCAATTTTATTTTGATCATTTCTAGATTTGTATCCATTTAGCATGACAGCAAGGCTGCTTTATATCTTCATAAGCGTCAGTGTGTAAAGACTTGATCTACATCCAGCCTGAAGCCATGGAAAAACACGTTCTCTCATCACGTGGTCCCAGGAAAACCACTAGAACTCAAAGTCTTGAAATAAATCCCAAACGGTCAGACAGAAGATGGTGGAGCAGAGAAGCAGACGATGACCTCTGACCTATGTGGAGATGAAGTCTGCTCAGCATGAACAGAAAGAGGTCTCCCTGTGAAACTGAAGCTATCGCTGTCCTCAGGGTTGGTTCTGCATAAAGCAGGTGTGAGGACGGAGGTTTGAGCCTCTCTGCTGTTCAGCCAAACCTTGAGAGGGTTTAAAGTGCTGAAGAACTCTGTGTCTGCACACTTAACCACAGGTGACTCTTCGCCAAACTTCACATATGATCAAACATATCTGTGATATTCTTGCATCCACTTGAAACAAAATTTGCTGTTAAATCACTCGGTTAATAGACACAACATTGGATTCAAAATAAAGAGGAGCAGAGAAACTCTGACTTCTGCTCACTGATGTAAGTGTGTGTTGCTGGTCTGACAGTTGTCTTCATCGATTTTATCTGTGCATGGTTGTGTTTTCTCCAGTCTGGCTGCTCTCCCCTTGTGTTCTTGGATTTTGTGTCTCACAGCCCCACAGAGGATCAAGGATTGAGCTCACAGCTCGTTGTGTTCAAGAGTTCTTCACCACAAAGGACAGATTTTTGAACTGAAGGTTTTTTTTAGAAATGATCTTTATTTATGATCAGCTCATGACTTTATTCATGTTCTGAAGGATGTGTGTTTCTTCATTTTACAACAAAATATTGGTTGATTAAAATATTATTTCAATTTTAAACATTTTACCCACCTTCATAATACCAGTGATCCAGATATACTGTGTTGGTTGAAAACAAAATACTCAATAAAATATGTTATTCACCAAGAAAAGTTTCTGTTATTTTTAGCTGGCATGTTTTTTCAGTGGTACTGTCATGCATTTATGTTGATACATGGTTATCATTTGTTCCAAACATCATATTGTGTCATGGGAACAGTGTAGCCAAAGCATGTGTGGAAAAATGGCCCACACTCCAGACGACCGTCTCTGCCAAGCATTGCTTGAGTGGTGAAGAGGTTTCAGCAGCATCTGCTTTTCTGTGTTGTAACAAAGACTGGGGCAGTAGTTGCTGGTGCCTGCTGAAGTCACTGTACCGCAGCAGCAGCTCTGAGGCTGAGAGCCCCACACTGCCGAGGGTTTACGCTTTGACCCCTACGGCGTCACCGGTGCCCGCTAACACGAGCATTCCAGTAGATTGTGAAGGAGAAAAGCGGCTCGATGAGCTTTTGACGTGATCGTGTTAACGGCTGTATGAGGTCAAATCAGGACCAACTCAAAGTGAACGAAGAAAACAGATTGAAAACTAGAAAAATAGACATTGTAACGGGAAAAAAAAGGAAAATTTGAAAACAAAACATTGTAAATTAGAAAAAAAATAAAATAGAAAAGAACATTTAAAATAAATCTTGAAAATTTGAAAAAAAAATGTTTTTGAAAATAAAAAATACTGAAAACTTGAAATTAATCTTGAAATTAAAAAAAAAACTTGAATTTTTTTTTTTTGCTTTTCTGAATCTTCACTTTCAGTTTCAATTCAGAGTTTTTGAGTTTTCGCTGCTGAGGGGAGCCAAGTTTTACATGGAGGGGGGGCTTTGAGCCCATTGACTTCCTGAAAATGCATCCCATTATTCCCCAAGAAGTAATGGAGACGTGACGTCTTTTCTGCTGCAGAACGTTGTTTGTTTATCCCCCCACCATTCCGATCAAAGTTAGGGAGAGCAGTCTCAGTACTATGCAGTTTTACATGGCTAATATTGCGCTGTGCCTTAAGCAGTCTCTTGTTTTGTGGATTTTTTGCTACGTTTACAAGTTTTTTGTTTTTTCCAAATTTTAATTTTTCAAATTTACAATGTCTGTTTTTCAAGATTTCAGTCTGTTTTTCATTCACTTTAAGCTGATCCTGATTTGATCCTAAAGAAAAGTTACAGTAAATCAAAGAACATGAACACTGGAGCTCCGGTGTTAAAGGGTTAAAAGGGCACCAGAGAAGATCCCAGGCTGTAAACTGCCCTCTTTTCACCTCTTCGTGCCTCTCCAGAGTCAGGAACATGGTGGAGGACTTGTGTCATCCTGGTTACCTGCGGGTCACACTGCTGCGCTCTGGGAAATGGTACAGGGCAAAAACACAGGCTTCACCTTCTTTCACTGAGCAATAAGAACAGTTTCCACTCATTAAGAAGTGGGACCTGACTTTGAATGGCTGCTTCTGTTTAAGTGTTTGAGCTGAGAGTTTGAACTTTTTTGCATCGTCTTTGCTGAAAGAACTTTAAAAAGTCTTTATCTGAAGAGACTTTCCACCAAATCGATCATTGACCTGAAATACAAACAATCTTCTCACACATGCAGAGATGCAACCCTGAATGAGACAGACCTCAGATCTGTGCTGATGGGAAGTTCTGGACAAATAAGACTGAAGCTGGTTTCAAACTTTTCAATGGTTGATTCCGTGTAGTCCCTTTGCTCTTCTGTTTGTCTGGATCTTTTTTTTCTGCACGCAGAACCAAAGCATCAGATCAGGAAGGAGTCCAAATGAAATTCAATAGAAGCAGGATGAAGAAGTCCAATACAAATCACCCCGGTCCCTTAACATTCTCTGAGTCTACTACAATCTTTAAAGGTCTATAACCCCTAACACTGTTTTACTGTGGTCTGTTTCACTCGCAGTGCCTGGTAGACATCCACAACGCTGACAAAATCAAAAAGGATGAGTGTCTGCTGCTTTTAAAAAAGTTGTGAAAGTGAGTCATGTGAACGGTCAGCAGCTTTTGACAGACTTTCTGGCTTTCACACAGTTCACCTCCTTCAGTTTGAGGCTGCTTTCAGCATCACGTTCATTTGACTCTTGGGCTGATGGAACATTGAGGAGCTGCTGTCAGGTCTTACTGGGACTGGCTGTGAAACATAAAGCTGAGCTGCTAAATTAATGAGAAGCAGCGATGTGCTCCCACAGAGGATTCTTCATCACTTTGCCTTTCTCATCTTTCTCCACTTAACAGACTGTCGTCTCCTCATCCTTCAGCCAAGCCCAGTCTGCCTGCCTGTCCTCCCAACGCTTTGCTTTTCTCTGTTGTGTCTCTTTGCTAATTAATTGTGGTGTAAACTGTCAGGAGAATGTCACAATTGATTTTTGTGAGGAGAGCTATTTAACTTTGAGAGGGCCTTCTCTCTGTTCTCCATCAAATCCACGAGGTGTAAACCTGCGCTGGTCTGTCTGACCAGCATCAGTGATAACACCACCCTGCAGCTGAGCGGCTCAGAGCAGCAATGCTTCAGGTTCTAGGCAGACAGAACAGTGACCTCCTTCAGTTTGTTCTTCACAGACTCATCTCCAACAAAGTACACAGCAGGAAACAGCATTTCTGATTGAAATAAATAACCTTCTGCTTCTTCGATGTGTCCAGCAGTTCTGTCTGGTCTACCTGAGCAAAGTGGTGAGCAGTGAATCTTCTAACATGATGTAGGGAAGATGTTGAAGATGTTTGAACATTTGAACAATGGATTGCTTCGTCTCCTATTTCAGCTCCAGCTTCTGAAGAAGCTCAGTTCCCTCAGCTGAACCAGATCTTAATCTTCTGATAGTTACCTTTCTTAGCCTGAAGTCATTGTTTGTGTTCAATTTCTAGTTTGTTTTCAAGTTAGAGTTTTTCCCCACAGAAATGCCACTTTTCAGTTATTTACAGCCATTTTTGGCTTCATTTGCAGTCAATGTATTTGGAGTTGATGGTTTTCAGCGGGTCAGTGTCTGCTTGGTTCTCCCGTCTGCTCCCTGCTCCTGAGGGGGTCACCAACAACATGCTTCCACTTTTTTGTATTTGTTTACCCTGTTTGCTCTGGAAAGAGATTTGACATATCCTGGATTGTAACTTTCCTGGGTAAAAGAAAAGATGTACATAAAAAATGTTTATTAAACAGTCGGTCTGCTGTGACTGCTTTATTTTTCACAGTAAAATCTGTAAATTTTGCGGTCGCTGTACCAGTCCGTTGTGGTGAAAAGAGAGCTGAGTCAGAAAGCAAAGCTCTCGATTTACCGGTCGATCTTCGTTCCAGTACTCACCTATGGTCATGAGCTTTGGGTCGTGACCGAAAGAACGAGATCCCGACTACAAGCAGCTGAAATGAGTTTTCTCCGGAGGGTGGCTGGACGCTCCCTTAGAGATAGGGTGAGGAGCTCGGTCACTCAGAGAGAGCTCGGAGTAGAGCCGCTTCTCCTCCGCATCCAGAGGAGCCAGTTGAGGTGGTTCGGGTATCTGGTCCAGATGCCTCCTGGACGCCTCCCTGGAGAGGTGTTCCGGGCATGTCCCACTGGGCGGAGGCCCCGGGGAAGACCCAGGACACGCTGGAGAGACTATGTTGCTCGGCTGGCCTGGGAACGCCTCGGGGTCCCCCCAGAGGAGCTGGAGGAAGTGGCCGGGGAGAGGGAAGTCTGGATATCTTTGCTTAGACTGCTGCCCCCATGACCCGGTCCCGGATGAAGATGGATGGAAATCTGTAAATTTGACTCAAAATGAATAAAACTTTGATCTGAAAAAGACAATGTTTGATCCTTATCTAAATACAGTAAAGTTTACTATCCTAATAGTGTAAAAGTTACAGAGTGAAATGTACTCAATCCAGTGGGAATATTTTACTTACCCAGATTACACATTACTCTGCACAGTGATAACAAACTCCACAGTCATTTTACTCTGGTTAGATCATTTACTCTCTCTGGTGTCGAATAAAGGCAATGACAAACAGGAGGAAAGATTTCACAACAGTTTGTTTTTAAACTAATATTTAACTCAGCTAATTCTGAAAAAGGGTGAAGGGGTTGGTAGGTTGCTGCAACACCATTTGCCAAGTGGCAGAAAGAGAGATGCTACGACTCCCAGCAGCTTGATGTCCTCTGTGGCCAGGTCTAACCAGAGGGCGGAGACTCCAGCTCAACCAGGACCTGCAAACAAAGGAGGAAAACACACATACAAAGAAACACAGGCCTGGAAGTGCCTGTGTGCTCGGGTATCCCGTCTTTCCAGCCTCCTCCCCCACCAGCGGATCCAGCTCCCCACCAGGTAGGGATCAGTGGACAGCTCTGCCCCTCTCTTTACCCGAGTGTCCAAAACACATGGCTGAAGGTCACCTGAAATGATTACAAAGTCGATCATTGATCTCCTGTCTAGGGTGTCCTGATGCCAGGTGTATTGATGGACACCTTTGTGCTTGAACATGGAGTTTGTTATGGATACACTATGATGTGCACAGATGACCAACAACAAAACACCGCTCAGGTTGAGGTCAGGGAGGCCATTCCAACCAATCATGCCCCTCCAGGTGCCACTGTTCTTGCCCACGTGGGCATTGAAGTCCCCCAGGAGGACAATAGAGTACTCCGTTTATGGCACTTTCCAGTACCCCTCAAGGGACACCAAAAGGCCAGGTACTCCGAACTTCTGTTCGACCTATAGACCAAAACCGCTGGTGTGACCTCCAACACTTGGCGGCTGAGCGGAGGAGGAAGCCCACACTGCCCACCCCCCTTCTCACCTTGTGCAATTCCAGAATGGTAGAGTCCAATCCCTCTCATCCAATTCCACATTGGGCTCCGTAGTGGAATCTTTGTTTGTACTTCTCACGAAGGGGTTCTGAACGGCTCTCTGTCGGGCTCGTCACCCAGGACCTATCTGTCGTGAGAAATCCTATCAGGAGCAAAAACGCCAGACAGGTCACTCTCAATGTTCCTAGCTGTTACCTATAACAGCATTTGAGTCAAGTCTTTGGCTTTTTCAATTTAGTCTAAGTTTTCTATTTCCTGAAAATGTTTGCACATTGTCTACTCATAATTTAGTATCTATAACTGAGTAATATCTTCTTTTTTCAGTTCCACAGAAAGTGCTAGTTTGTTTAAAATTCCTGTTTTTGTGGATCAATAAAACATGGGGGAATACGGGTGCAGGTTGGAAAACTGAGAAACAGCTATAGTCTAGATCCCTGTGTGTACCCTTTTCGTTTTTAGTAAAGCTTCACCACCAGAAAAGAAGGAAGGAACTCCTGTCAGGAGGAGGAACAACTAACATTCAAACATTCAGTAATGAGGTAGAAGAAGAAAATATCACATTACAAAGAAAACTGATATAATCAACCAATTATGATGAGTGTTTCAATATATAAAACATGAAAGAAGGTGCAGAGTGAGTGTTGG
>NC_050531.1:24188445-24193798 GCF_002922805.2 Oryzias melastigma | reverse complement strand
TGAGATCAGGCTAACCGAGCTGTTTTACAAGCCAACAGCGAATAGAGACATCAGAGAGATTAAAACAGACAAGGCTCCTTTAACCCACTTGGAACAATTTTCTGGGCGTTAATAGTCTGTTGTTGGAGATCTGATCAGCGCTGAGCCGAGTGTTTGGCATCTAGTCCAGACAGTCCTGTAGCTGTCACTTCTCATCACATCCCTGCAGCGGCCTAATGAAGGGGGGGAAGTGCTGCTGAGTGTGGATGTGTGTGTCTTCATGGAGCAGGGAGTGGTTGTTGGAAGTGGAAAGAGTTTCTGAAAACTGGACTGAGGATGTGACCTGAGCTTTCTCCATTCTGGACAGACTGTGTAGCTACAGGAGCTCTCTGTGAGGATGAGGAGGGACAGTCCACATTAACCACAGGTACCACAGAGCTTCCTACTGTGTTCTTGTTTGAAATAACACACCTCACACGTTCATGTTGCTGAAGCAGCGCTTTGAGAATGCAGTGTTTGTCAGATTGACGGGTTGATTTATGGTGGTCTATACTTCGACGTGTCCCTGAGCTCAGACACTCCTAACCCTGAAATGGGTTGAAAAAATAGCAGAATCCCCGAAAAATCTGGAGGAAAGCGAACTGTCAGGAAACTTGGGTGCAGTGTCAAGGCTCAGGACTGGGACGCTGCCTGTAAGAAACAGAATTTCTGTCACGTGAATTCTGGCATACTAGTTTGGTCAAAAACAGATTGTAGAGGGGTTTCTGACACATCTCACAGCTTATTCCCTTCTTTAGATACTTCAAATTTAGGCCAAGTCTGAATTCTTTCACTACCCCTCCATTTGTAGGGGCATTCGGAACTATAGTGTGTCCAAACCGGTTTTATTAGGGTGGATAGGGACTTGAGTCTTGCTATCCCCCTGCTGGTAGGGTGATCCACATCAAAGCAGAAATGGCTTTCTTCATGTGTGTGTGCTCTGAAGCATAGAAGTTTACATTTAAACGAATGGCTTTTTAGCATGACCTTTTACAGTTATAAACCAATGTAATGTATTTTCTGAGCCCTGGCAACCACGTGCTAATGCAGATGACCAACCACTATTAGCGATGTCATTGAGGGTTAGTAACGTCCAAATTTGAAGACGTGAATTTGTACATGACCTTCCGTTTGGAGGGTTAAATGTAGAGGAAGGAAGAAGCTGAAGAAGCAACTCATCTGCTTTGGCCTCCATTCTCACCCCACATTCATGGATCTGCAGGTTTGACACTCTGTACTGGCTCTGTAGAGATCAGCATTATTGTTTCCCTAGCCCCTCCCTCCATCAGAAAGTTCTGGGTCACTCTGTTCTTGTGTCTGCCTGTTAATTATTGCGGTGATTAATGATGTGCTGGATACACCTGTTTAGAGCAGCTACTTTCTCTTGTTGCTCTTGCTTATCTGTGGTGTCAGGCTGCTGACAGGAGACCAAACAGATTGAGATCAAGCATCAGATCTGTGTGTGACGATGATGTGATAGTAACACCTCCTGCTCAGACTTAAGGTCTCGCTGTGTTTACTGCTCAGCATTTTCACCTCCAGCAACTTGAAACAACAGAGAGTCTTCAAGCTGAGACTAATCCAGACCCAGACTGTGTCTGTGTAGAGACTCTTGCAGGAACACCAACACCTCCCGAAGCCTTATTGTTGTTTTTCCTAAGACCACTTTGTACAGAATTTGAATTTGTTATATATATATATATAATAGCTTGTATTTTTCTAATCCTTTATTTCATCTTTTGTATCTTGTCTGAAATCTGTTATGTCCTGATGTTCACTGGAACTGCAGCTAAACCGAGTGTCACATTGTTAACACACACACACAACTCGTGTGCTCTTAAATCTGGCCCATTCAGCCATGAACATATTACACACTGATGGCGGCTTCACTGCTGAACAATGGCACCAACCTAGAACCACCAAGAGCAATGTTCTGAGGAAACAAAGAAGCTTCCCATGATGCTCTTTGTGTGTGTCTTTCCCTCCACTTCCTCTCTAATGTTAGGATGAAAAGCCTTTGACTGAGGGAGCCACCATCTGAAGTATGAAGGATGTGACTTCTGGAGTCGTTCTCAGGTGATCACTGGTCCCTCTGCAGAAGTTGGTCCGGGGCATTGATTACCCTTCAATGTTCACATTCAAATTCAACCACTTTTGTCGTGTCACAATTTCTGTAGCTTTCGAGCCAAACAGCAACACAGAACCTGTGACCTGTATTTCTCCAATCCTGTGAGAATCTCATCATCTAATCTTAAGGCTGCCTGTAAATCTGCAGCACTGATTGACACTCTAGTGTTATCTTGCTGCATGGAAAAGCACCATGCAGGCACATTAAAAAGATTAAAAGCTGGATTTCACCCGAGGCAGTTTTTAATTTGAAGTTTGAAAACTAATTGTGACTGGAGAACTCCTCAGTTATCAAGCTTTCAAACAAACCGTTCTGCATTGGATGAGTTTACAGAGTGGACCCATGCAGAACAAACAGTGTGAAGTGAAACCTCACCTCAGAGCATCACGGGATGCACAGCTCACAGCATAATTGGACTTTTTTATGCCTGGATTACAGCAGGGGTCATCCTGGATTTGGGACATGAGATAATTATCCCACCTGAGAGCTTGTCTGACCCTCCACCCCCGTCCACAGTCCCTTTCTAAACTCTCCCAGCTCAAACAGGATTGCTTTTCTTTGCTCCTGAATGTTAGAAGTCTCTGAAACAAGCTTTAATGTCACCAGAGCAAAGCCTCCTGTGTCAAACACCTTATTCTCTCTGAGAACGGAAGGTTTTCTCCAGCTCCTGCTTTTCACTAATGCTTTTTAGAGAAAAACAGGAATGCTGTTCTTTTGCATATGCATCTATGAGGCCTTTATGATAATGCCCAACAGTCTCAACAAGCTTTCATAAACGATTCTGTTTTCCTTGCTGGTCCAGAGCAGCTGTGAATGCTGTAGTGTCTGTGGAGCAGCTTCCAGATTCTGACAAAGTGGTGGAGATCTTGATCTGGAAATCTGTGAGTGTGGATTACAGATGGAAACCCACAGGATGACAAATTTAGGAGGGAAGTCAGGGGTGTCATTAGAGAGCCTTGCAGACAAAACCAAAGAAGAGTCAAACCCCTGTCACCCGATCCAGCTGAGCCGAGAGCAATCAACATCCATGTCTAAGAGTAGAAAAAACACAGTTGAAACTGACGCTAAGAAAAAAATGGTCTTTAACTTTGAAGGCAGTCTCTGCCAGAAAAGTAATAAAAGGTGGATTAGGAGTAATCGTCCCTTTTTAACAGACAAGTATTTAGTAGCTCCAGTGTTGTTCTGGGTTCTCTAAAACCCACAACACTTACACAGACCAGCTGGTGAAGATGCTGGCCACCTGTAGGAAACTGTCTACATCCTTAGACAGATCATGCCAGATCACCACTTTCATACAATTGCCTGGATCAAAAGTAGGACAGTTTTACAAAATGGCAGCTGATTCAAGGAGAAGAAAATTCCACTGACTTGCTGAGGTTATTTCTATGATTTAGTGCTCATCACATATTAGTAATTGAAGATGCTTCCTATGCTATACACATTACGTTTGTCATCAGTCTTTTTATTTAAAATGTCACTTTATGAAGTTAGCTAAACAGTACAAAAATGAAATGGCCTTATCATATATAACCGTATATTTTTATACTATGTTTGAATAAAAAGTATGTGTTTTTGTCTAATTTTCTCCACAGCACAGCTTGCAACTAAGTAGGCCCAACATTTTAATACATTGTGGAAAAAAATCCAGAAGCCTGCTCTCCTGCCAGCCAGCCCAGTCCTGCTTCTTCTCCTGATCATGACTTCTTGTCACATTAAACTTTCTGAACCGTTGTTTGAATCTCTTACAACAGAATGCTTGTTTTGCTGTGTCTACAGCAAAAGGTGTCAGGAATCCAGGTTTTGAGGGTTAGTGTCGTTCATGTTTTCCAAGCAACCTGCCACTGAAGCTCCTCACTGACAGAACACACCTGATCCAGGTAATTAGCAGCAGATAAGACAGGAGGCCGGCCCCTGAGGACGGGAGTTTGACAGCCCTGGTCTAGAGGCAACTTGCCAACTATACTGCTCACAAAAATTAAAGGAACACTTTTTTTATTGGGCCTGGCATGAATTGAGTTAAACCTGTCTGATAATTTTCTGGTTGGTTAAGCAGCTGAGGGCCTCGTTAATCAATTTCAGCTGTATTGGTGTTCATGGAATTAACAACAGGTGCACTTCAGTGGCAACAATTAGAAAACCCTCCAAACAGGACTGGTGTTACATGTGGAGGTCATTTCAAGTTTCTCCCTCTTGATCTTTTTTGGCTGGTTTTCCACTCGTGCTGATTTTGGCTTGATAATTATCTCTACTGGCAGTATGAGGAGATTCCTTAACCCTACAGAAGTTGAACAGGTTGTCCAACTTCTCCAGGATGGCACATCCACACGTGCTGCAGCAAGAAGGTTTAATGTGTCTCCCAGCACAATCTCCAGAACATGGAGGAGATTTCAGGAGACTGGTGGTTATTCTGGGAGAGCTGGACAGGGCCGTAGAAGGTCCTCAACCCCTCAGCAGGACCCATACCTGCTCCTTTGTGCAAGGAGGAACAGGCTGAGCACTGCTCGTGCCCTATAGAATGACCTCCAGAGGGCCACTGGTGTGAATGTCTCTACCTGGTTTCCTCCTAATGCACGACAATGCCAGAATCATCCTACACACCACCATCCTGTGCTGTCTGGAAACACTCTCACCAACCACTACTTTACAGTCACTGATCTCCTTCAGATTACACCGTCTACACAAGATGTAGTCTATCTGTGTGCTTCTACCTCCGCTCTTATAGGTCACTCTATGTTCCTGTCTCTTCTCAAAGAATGTATTCACTATCACCATTTCCATCTTTTTTGCAAAATCAACCACCATCTGTCCTTCTACATTCCTCTCCTGGATACCAAACCTGCCCATCACCTCCTCATCACCTCGGTTTCCTGCACCAACATGACCATTGAAATCTGCACCAATGACAACTCTCTCATTTCCAGGGATGCTCATCATCACTTCATCAAGATCCAACCAGAACTTCTCCTTCTCTTCCAGCTCACATCCTACCTGTGGGGCATACCCACTAACAACATTGAACATCACACCTTCAATCTTCAGCTCATCACTATGACACTCTTTACTTCCACAGCACTCCTGACAAACTTGGTCCGGACTTCGATCAATCCAGTATGGATATCATATGATTTGCCTTTTTGAAATGGCAAAGACTTTACAC
This sequence comes from Oryzias melastigma, assembly GCF_002922805.2. Taxonomy (NCBI): domain Eukaryota; kingdom Metazoa; phylum Chordata; class Actinopteri; order Beloniformes; family Adrianichthyidae; genus Oryzias; species Oryzias melastigma. The sequence continues at coordinate 24,188,495 of NC_050531.1, read as the reverse complement.
CGGGTACCCTTCCTAACGCAGCCCTCAGTATTTATGAAGGATACATTACA
>NC_050531.1:24176618-24188114 GCF_002922805.2 Oryzias melastigma | reverse complement strand
TATGGATATCATATGATTTGCCTTTTTGAAATGGCAAAGACTTTACACCGGGTACCCTTCCTAACGCAGCCCTCAGTATTTATGCAGGCTACATTACACTTCTATACCACGAAGAAGAGATATAAAATGATTAGAGTGAGGATGACACCACGCAAGATCCAGACTATACAGATCCACAGTCATGAAAATGGGATTTTAGCCAGAATTTGATGCACAGATTTCTTTGCGCTGAGATTAGCGTCACTACTTTGGTATTTCCTTCCAGTTCATCATGTGAATAACTTACAAACAAGTTAAATAACGAAGTAAGGGTCCAGTTAACATCTTTCTTCCAGTTTAACATTTGCATTTTATTTAAAGTGGGGGCTGATGTTTGTGGAGCACCACCTTACCTGGGATTGGGTGCTCAGCTGTCCCTGCTGAGGGGAGCAGCAGCCCTGCAGGCTCGTGCATGTGGATGTGTGCTGCACTGAAGACAAATCTGACAGTCTGCATGAACTGCCTGTAGTGGACACGTGTGTGTCAGTGTGTGCACATGAGTGTGTTGGTGAAAGATTGTCCAAAAGAAAATAGCTCAAAAGGCTCCTGAATGACAGAGGTCTCCCAAATCAGATTAGATGTTATTGTCAGTGCAGGGACCTGGACGTAATTCAGTTTGAAGAGAACATCAGGCTCGCATTAAACTGTGAAACTTCTTTCTTGGCAATATGGACCAATAAGGAAATGGCAAGGCCTTTGGTCAGGCCGAAGGTAGGAAAAGAAAAATAAGACCAATAAAGGCAGAATCATTTCTTCTCACCACCTCCTGCTGGAACAGATGTGCACTAAGAATTGTTCTTATTCCCTTATGCAGCTGTGGGGTCTGTGCCGAGGAGCAATAATCACATTAACTATTTCCTGGTCATGTGGAAAAGAGCAACTGCACAAGCAAAGGGAACAACACAGTGTAAGGGTCTGCAAGGATTTTTGGACAGAACTTTCTTGAGCATCAGATTATGGTTTTAAATCTGAACAAGTGTTGCTACTGTCGTGATGGAAGTCAGTTGTTAGTTTTATTCTCACGGCTGTGCAGAAACCCATTTTCCCTGAACAGTAATTACTTCAAAGAAGTCCTTTTTTTGCAAGAATTACAAACCAAACAGGTCTGTGTTTTACCAAAGCTGATACTTTTTCACGCTGCAGAAAAAACTGACATCAAGCTAATTTTTTAAATCAAAAAGTCAACTTCCTGATATTGACTGCCAACCCAGGGAACAGGCTCAGGAAAGCCTGCAAACCAGACAACCAAAGACTCCGGCTCCAAAACCCCCCTTGCAATGCAACTCAGAAGAGTTAGCCAATTTTTAGCTCTCCTGATTTAATCACCTCGTCCAGCCCCCAGTCTTGACGCTCCCTGGCCTCAGAAATCCACCAAGCGCAGGCAAGCCGATCATGTACAGCAGACAGACACACGGTTAATGTGGAAGAAAGAGGCGGAGATCAGGCTGGAGGATGAGACAGTGTCTGCTTATCATGTTTTTCTTCAACTTTTACATCAATCATGAGCAAAGTTTTGACAAATCTCCACTGATGCAGGAAAACCAAGAAAGGCAGACTGTCTTCTTTTCCAGTTTAAATCTTTTGGTGCTTTTCTTTTTTGCCCTTTTATCCCCACTGTGACTTTCCCCTGACATTGCAGATGAGACCAAATCTTTTGAATCAGATGAATATCAACAATGTTTTCAAAGGTTGTAGATAAGCGAACGTAAAGGCTTTCAAAAGACAAGTCTAAAGGTTCTTTCTGTTTTTTTCTTGGTCCCACTATAAGCATCCTTTCTGCTCTTAACAAAGCTATCACAGCCCTGTTCACAGCCACACGGCCAGTGTGCTCTTAGGCGTCGTCTCAGGATCCTCCTGTGGCTCTGCACACCAGCTTCAGAGTGCTTAGTTCTGCACCAAGAGGAGCTAAATGCATTTGTGTGTGACTGCAGGAGCTGAGGGGAAGGGTGGGGGCATTCACAGCAAACCGAATTATGCATGATCTTCTGCTGCTGCGATAGGATTGTCTCTTTCCCTTTTCTTTCTGATTCAAGTGAAAATATGTGAGCTCCACACCAAGATATTCCTGAATTTGTCCCCTCTGTTGTCTTCCTGTTTTGTAACCACTGGGACAAGTTCATTCAGACAGGCACATCCATTTTAAGAAAATAAACTTTTTAGCAACTTTTGAAGTAAGTTTATTTATGGTTTATTTGTTAAACCTATTTAATTTAATAATAACAATGGATTGGATTTTTCTGCACTTTTCCAGACACTGTTTCCATTGTGTATCCATTACTCATTCATACTTGGTGAATTAGTTTCTTTGTACAGCTCACAAACACACACTTACACAGGAGTTCCTAAATCCAGTAACCCTTCAACTTCCAATTCAAAATTACTGGGAACTGGATCCTTTGTGCTCTTCTCTGACCGGAGCTCTGTCAAAGGAAGCTAGGACATCAGCATTCTCCTCCAGAGTGATCAAAATCTTTCATAATCAACATTAATCACAACCAGACGTTTGCTATGGGACAGGTCAAAACAACAGTCATTTAAAAAGACCATTTTCTTTAAGGCTATCAAAAGGACTCCGCAGCATTGGCAGTACTTGGTTTATTTATCATCACTGAACCGTATGTCTGAATCCCTCCGTCCGGTCCAACCCACGTGTCATCATGCTGCCAGAGTGGAATCTTTTTTGAAATCAGGAGCAAAAAAGTGAAACTGTGTAGTTTCTGCAAAGATGAGATTGCAGTGGAAAGTTTGATAAAGAATCTGCAGGAAAAACCAAAGGAGGACAACACCTTCTGAAGGACAACAAGAACTAGGAAGGTTTTTCGTAAACAAGAGCAACAAGAAACGTTTCAGAAACACAAGTCTGGAAAGCAACAATGCAAATGTGATTCCAGAAAAAAAAAATATCTGCCTTTATTCCACTAGATAACCAACCAATTTATGTCTTTAAAATCAATCATGCAAGTTTAGAGCTGAGGTATTTGTTGCTGTATAAAGAGTTTTAGTGAGAAACAAACTCAGTCATTCCATTCAGTGCACAAATGAAAAGGTATCATGCAGATTGACACGAGGATCAAAGAAGGGCTCCATGCTCTAGTCTTAAAAGGTGGTGACTGAACAAACTGCAATCCACTTTGACTAGGAATGTAACGATCCAGACTAGCCACAATTTGATTCACAGGTTTAAAGTCCCTCTATGACAATTTTTTTATTTAAAGAAAAAACGTTTCCAGTAGTGTTTTAATGATGATTATGAAGTTTTTAACCAAATCCCACAACCTAAAGGTCTTTAAAAGCCATTTTTCATGTTGATCTGAAGCTTTCATTTGAAAATTCTCCTCAGAGCTGCGTGGCTTTTGGAGCTGAGTGGAGCTGCTCCATCCCGGAGGTACTTTGAGGTACTGTAGATATGGTTTACCAAATATATGTTTTGAAACTTTTCAAAAGAGTAATTTTAGGCTTTTTCTTGTTACTTTTTTCCAGCTGATCTTTTTTTTTTACTTTTTACTGATTCGAAAAATGATCCGAACTGTGACCCTAAAACAGTGACGCGCTCTGAACCGTCAGTTTTGAGATCCGTCACACTCCTACTGCTACCGTAAGTATTGGATGAAACTCACACCAAAAATCCAGTGATGCTGATTTGACCACAGAAATGTGAACGGCGGCTCATTTGACTGCAGTCAATGTGAAGATACCATCTTCTCTTCTCCAGAACCTGAACTAGACACTAGGAACAGATGAGGGTTTAGTGCATGTGCAGCAGAGCTGTTGATGGAAAGAAGATCATTCATTCAAACAGAGTCTGTCCAAGACTGTTTGATTGATTTAAAAGGAGAAAAATACTCGGAAAGGATTTCTGATTACATTTGTTCTCTTTCAGAAGAAAAAGGGCAAACAGACATGTTAGAAACTCTAAAAACAGGATTTTCATCAGGGGGGGACTTTAAGGTCACAATTTTGATTTTTTCCTGATTTTTCCTTTCAACACAATGAGCTAAAGGTATTTCAAGGCCAAGTATTTTTTTTCTTTTTGCTTCTTACATCAAACTGTCTGTTTTCCTACAAACAGAAAGGATTCAATACAAATAAACAATTATTCATAATACTGAAATGATCACAAATCTTTTCATACTCGGCTCATGTTGGGCTCAGCATGTGAGGGATCGCGCAGCGCACATCCCCCCCGACTAACACACACACACACACACACCCCAGCCACTGAGTGTGCACTCGCCCACTCCAGCATTCAGCGAAAAGGACTGTTTGGTGTAAGGGGCAATAAGAAAACATGCTTGGCTTTAAAATACCTTTAGTTCATTCAAAAATCTGGAAAAAAATTGAAATTGTGACTTTCAAACTGTGAATCAAATCAAATCATGGCTTGACTGAATGGTTCCATTCCTTGTGGTTGCCGTCCATTCCATGACTTCAATCTAGATCCGGCTTCAGCAGCATGTCTGCGTTTCACCCACAAAAACAAACATCTCATTTTTTTTCAAACATGGATGTGCATATCGTGTATCTGTCTTAGGTAGGGCAGGTGTACCTTCCATCACAGACTGAATGCTGATGCTAATTGGTTCATTTTGCAGTGAAATTTACAGATTCAAAGGGACTTTTCACACAGATGCTGTGAAGGACAGTGACATCACATTTATCTTTGACTTCTCCCTTAGCTGGGGAAGGAGAAACTAAAACATGGATTCTAACTTGAGTCTTGTAAAGGCTGGTGTGGGACACTTTAGTCTGACATTATTAGGGACTCCTGCACTACTGCATCCGCCCCCCCAGGCAGATGGAACAGAAACAGTGATTTTAATGAATTGAAGAGAGCAGATTGCATGTGCACTTAAACCTCTTGTTAGTCCTTTTCTAAGTACTGCTTGCTGGGAATTTACTGAGATTGGTTGTGTAAATAACAGGTCCAAACTATAAAGGGAGTTCGTTGTATGTTGTGGTTCTGCTTGAAACAAAAGTAACGATCTAAAGCATCTGAAGCTGTTGTGACGTGCGCAGGACATGCACACTGTTTTCTATGAAACGAGCTTTGAGAAGGGGTCTTCATGCTATGGAAGGAGAGGAGTTTCCCCTCCTGATAGAACTGCATCCATACTGATGAAGGCCAACGCTGCTCTCTCAAAGACGGAACCAGGCACTGGTCAGCGCTTTCAAGATGCCCTGGAGCGCAGCGGCCAGCCTTTTACTGTGCATCAAGTGTGCCTGGTACGCTCTCAAAGCTTAGTCATTCAGTCCTTACTGTACAGGCAGTGTGCCTCACTTTGTTGGCTTTGTCTTTGTGACACTGGCTTTCATTCATTTCCACACTGTTTTTCTAAGCCTCACCTTACATCCTGACCCCTTTGATGAGAACAAAATCATATTAATACTCCACTCATGCAGAGTGAAGGTGGAGCATTTTGATTCATTGGTCTGTCCCAGCAACAGAGATTAATATCTAAATGTAATGATCATTCCCTTGATGATTACTGAACATAAACACAGAAATCATTTGAATAGGAGAGAGGAGGCTCAGAATTTCATTACCGTGTCATCAGAACTGGAGAGCGTGGTGTTCCTGTCCCAACACGACCATGATTAAATGTGTCAAACAGCTCAGTATAAGGAGAAGCTGCTCTTCCTGATGAGAGCACTTCTTTTTAATTTCACTGTAGTATCACATAACTATTATCAAATGACATTTTAAATAATGACAAAGGAGATGATTACCTGCTGTGATTGAGGGGGATTCTACAGTCATTGCAATCACAAAAAGATTGAAGCAGATCAAAATACTGACAAAGATCGAGGCAGATGGATGACCAACTTCAAAATGTGAAGATCAAGACATTTAGAAAAAAACCTGAACAAAAACTTGTGCAGTACTGTGAAACATTTTCCCTGAACCATGTAAGTAATACTTGGATGATGTGTTTTTGAGCTTTGTTACTGCAGCTTAGCTGTGGCCTCTCCTGATTGGTCTCAGCTGCCTGCGATTGTCTACTTTGGCCTCTTTACTTAAGGAAGGTTCGTATTGTGGTTGGTGTCTGCGTGTCTTCAATATTCCGTTTGGGTTTTTGATCAAAACTCTGAACATTTTTGGATGTGTTGGAGACTTTTTGCTTCTAGGCTTTTCCTCGCTGGTTGACAGTTAATACAAATGTTTTGATACTGTAGTTATTTAGTAGCTGAAGAACTATCAATTAATGATGTTTTACTTGAATTAAACCTTAGTCACATACAGCCGTTCAGGGAGGATGATCATCACGGGTACTATGGGTCTTTGGATTGTCGAGGCCCATGGAGGGTTATAGAGGTGTGTTGTGCAGTTCCCTTGAGACCCGTACAACCACCTCACAGGACCTCATGAAGGTGGAACATACCATTTTCATAAGTGTGGTAAGTGTATTGGGAAGTATTAGTAAGGCTAAAGGAAGCTGCATTCACTTAGGACATATTGGCGTTATACAGTGCCCTTACGCTGCACTCTAGCCATTAGTAATAGGGGTGTTGTCAGGACTCCGAACTCTGTCTGCCCCTCTGGTCACCGGCAGGAGCGTTCTCCAGAAGACACTACATCTACCAGCAACCCCAGCCCACAGTTCCTGGATGCTGCTCAGCGGGCTCATTTGCCTATCACCTACAGGACACTTAAGCACTGCACTGGATGCTCGTTGCTGACTTCTGCCCGCCTGACCCTGATTTGGATTTGTGGACGTTTAGTTGTGTTAATAAACCTGCTGGCTCTGTAATAGGTGTAATGATTCATTTTAACAATAATTTGATTCATATCATAATTTGTGGTTGACTATATGGTTTAATGCGACATCTGTACCATTACCACACAGGTGCAAGCTCTGGCTTAGAAAGTCCAATGGATGTATATATTTTGACTACACATTTTAGCTCATTTTTTTTACTCCTCATTTTATGTTTACATTTTATTTTATTTCAACCCTGACTTTTAAATATTTTTTAAACAGCTGGAGAGCATCACTATTTTTGTTGTGCAACAATGACAATAAAAGGATTTCTGATGTCTGACACAAACGTAACATTATTAGAACATTCTAACACGCTGTATGGTCACATGACTGCTAAATTCAAAGTGTTTCCACACATTAGACTGGAATGATGGTTGATTAGTTTCTGCTGTGATAGAACTTGGTCATTTTGACATTATAATAAAATAAGCCTACCATGTCTCAATCCAAATGGTATTTTCCAATGTTGATTAAATGGTAAATGGTAAATGGCGTATACTTGTATAGTGCTTTCTACCCTCCTTCGAGGGCCCAAAGCACTTCACAGTCACAGACCCATTCACCCATTCACACACATTCACACACTGGTGGTGGCTCCGCTGCCGAACACTGGCGCCAACCTCCCACCAGAGGCAATTCGGGGTTCAGTGTCTTGCCCAAGGACACTTCGACACATGGGCGGGCAAGGCGGGAGTCGAACCCGCTCACTTCTGATCAGGAGTCGACCGCCTTACCACTGCACCACGGCCGCCCATTATGATCAGTTTATTTCACTTTGAAATGATTTTTATGGTAGGCCTATAAGTCAATTATATTAACAACTTGTTCTAGACAGATTGATAGGTTGGATAAATCAATTAATGGTTAAACCTCTAGTAAGTTGCCAACTGGCTACTTAGTGACTGTGCACAAACGCTGCACACATGGAGTGTGCACATGATTTGTCCTTGTAGAACACCCGGAGGAGCAAAATTTCACATTTGGGTATACTCTAGATTATTTGTATTTTTATAACACTTTTAAAGCCTTTTTTCTTTTCATTTTTATTGATTTGGTCTCAGGACATACATTTAGTCAGAAACTAAATGTTTAGTATTTTGTATGTGGATTTTTTAAAATTTGATGGGTAAAACGTCCTCCATTTCTGGAATGACCCAGCAGCCTAATAATTTTACTATTCATGTCTGAGTCCATCCATCCATCCATCCATCGTCTTAACCGCTTCGTCCCTTTTGGGGTCGCGGGGGTGCCGGAGCCTAACCCGGCTGCTGAAGGGCGAAGGCGGGGTTCACCCTGGACAGGTCGCCAGTCTGTCTCAGGGCCTCAATCACACACACATCCACTCTCACATTCACACCTAGGGGCAATTTAGAGTCACCAATTAACCTATGAAGCATGTTTTTGGACGGTGGGAGGAAGCCGGAGTCCCCGGTGAAAACCCACGCATGCACGGGGAGAACATGCAAACTCCACACAGAAAGGTCCCAGCCGGGATTCGAACCGGGGCCTTCTCGCTGTGAGGCGAGAGCGCTAACCACTGCACCACCGTGCAGCCCTATGTCTGAGTCAACAATCATATTAATTCACATATTTCTACATCTAAAACAATATGAAAACTTTATAAATGTAAACATGTTGTCAATTAACAAAGACCTGACCAGCAGCATTAGGGTATACTGGCAGTCTAAATGCTCTCCATGATAAAGCCGATGTGTGTCGTCGTCAGACTTGCTCTGGGATGGTGAAGGACTGACTTCAAATAGCCAGAGCTTTCAGAGATCATTTTTAATTGACAGTTTTCTGTCTGTCTGACATGTTTTATCTATTCCTTCTGTGTCCATATGTGAAAGTGTTTCACTCCACCCTGATCTGTCCAATTTAAGGGCTACTTTACATGCAGTGTGCATTACCATTCCTGTGAAAGTTGTTTATTCAACAGGAAACCACACACTGTTTTTGTTATTGCTGCAGTTTTTTTTTATTATATTACAGCCACCAGGACAAAGAAGTCATCCAAGCAAACCATTTTCTCCTCCCATTTCCCTCCTCTTTCCTTCAAAACTCTGCCTCATTCTTCACTTGAGTCGTGGTCGGTCTTTAGTTTAAAGGCTGACAAATCCTTCCCAACCCAATTAGAGAGTGTGTGAGGGCCTCAAGGGGCCCTCTGGTGACAGTACAGGATACGGAGTGGCAAGAGGTTAGAGAAGGCAATCACAGTCTGCCCTATTCAACAATATCACCGAGCAACAACAATAGCAGCTCATAAATCAGCCATGGAACCGTGACTAGACATTGACTTGTTGGATCCTGGGACTTAAGAACTTTGTCTGATTGAAAGAGGAAGAAACACATGAATCGAAACAACACAGGTTCCCAAGAATGCCCAAACCATAGATAATCATAAAAATCCCCCCCACCCCCAACCTTTTTAGAGCCGTACCAGTTATCTTATTTCTGCTAACATCAACCCCAGAATTTAGCTTTTATTACTTTGAGCACACCTGAAGATTTTGATTTGCACTTTGCCGGGCTAAACAGAAGACAAAGCAACACTTCCTGCTTCCCTGAGAATTCTGTTCCAGGGACAGAAGAAGACTGGCTCCACCTCCAGCGTTTGACAGCTTTGGAGCCAGATGACGGCGATCGGTTCTAGTCTGTCTGAGTCATGTTGCTAGAGCAACTATTCCCGCTAACCAGGAGCCTGTTTGAAATCTACACCCCTCCCACTCAAAGCAAGAAGCTGTCAATCAAACATTGGAGGCGGGGCCAGCAGGCACCACATGCTTTTACCACAGCATCTTATTGGTCAGGTTATAATGTGAATAACTTGTGATAAAGAAAAAAAATCTTTAAAAAAACAGGTTTAGCAAGAAGATGTTGAGAAGAAGATATAAGATCAAGAACAGTTATTCTGACCAATAGAGTAACAGCTGTTTATTTCTCTACAGAAGTCTATGGAATTTTGACTTCTTGTAGCTAGCAGATACTTCCTGTTTGAAACGGGGGGCGGGGTGGCGGGGAGGGTTGTTGAGCCATCCAGGGATACTAGAGTCTATGATACTGGCTCATCTAAGCGTTGACTACATCACTTTCTCTTGGCTGATGTTGCAGCAGCATCAGTACCATCCTCTGTTTCACTTCCTGGGTTTCTGTCAAAGTAGCCTGTACAGCTTTTAGTTGTCTTTAGATCTGCTCCACCGTCAGGGCTCTGAACCACCTCTGCATTTCTCCAAAGAATGTTAGGGTTCTCCAGCTCTTTTTTGGGTAAAAGTTGGGAAACTTTGTTGACATTTTCCCCTAAGACTGCACATGAAATGTCTTTTTCCTGTCTGGCAAATCCCATTGACCTGACCCTGACAAAGACAGTCCTGCTCCTCATAACTGTCGGCAGGCGTGTCACCTGAAATCATGGAGAATTGGTTTCTATTTATGACTTTAGCTGGGTTTCCCAGGTTTTTTTGATTTGACAGTTTCTAGAGGTTCATTTGATTTCTGTATGACTGCCATCTTCACTTTACACTACGCAACACCCTGCTTTATTACTGAGTCATACTTTTCTGTTGGTTCCTATTTTCAAAGTAATATTCACAGCCAGAAACCACACTGCTTTAGCTAAAGTCTGTCACAACTGCCCATGGGGTGGATACAGGCTGTCTGTGGGCGAAAAATGGGCTAAACTATTGGCCTGCAGGAGATATTAAAGCCATAGAGAACCCATAGAGAGAAAATGTTCATGGGCTTCTTTTTCATTTTTGGGTGACAGGTTGTAGTGAACACTTTTAGGGAGACTTAGCCAAGAGCCAGACACGCCGTACAGATTTTTCATTTTTGCATGTTCCTTGTGTGCTGCCTGAGAGTTAGAAATGAGGAAATTTAATAACTTAGTTTGTTTGGACATTCCACAAGCGTCCGACAGATACTTTCTAGGGGTGTTTATTGGTATGTATCCTGATATGCATCAGATGTCGTGATATGATATGTATCGGGATATACCCCAAGACTGTACCAGAACATTTTTTCACTTTTTTTTCAGAGTATGACTCTAAACTCTGCCTGAATATTAATAGGTGTTTTATTGTAATACAATGTTACCATTATTTTTATTTAATGATCACAACATTAAGAGAAGCAACTGTATCTCCTTTACAAGTTGCTTTTACCCAAAAATTCATGGAGCTTTTCTTTTAATCAATTAAGATATGTTTGTTCTAAAAGGGAACAGTCAACATTGTCTGATTTCCACAACAAAATATTGTTCAGTATATAAAAAATGAAAGTGTCTGAACCAATAAGTCCTAAAGAAATTATAATAAATAAAGTGCAGAAATGCAATCTTGATCATTCATGTCATTTATTCTTTAATGTAGCACACATCAACTGGTAATTCACTCTCAAGTGACTGACATTTGGGAAAAGTAAGTGCGCTGGTAGAGGGAGGAGTTGAAAAACATTGTAGAACTTCCACATCTTTATTTTCCCCTTAAACTATTTGTAGAAGACAGGACCAATAAACCATTGCACACTTACAGTTGTACAATTTTCAATGTTGTGTTTCAACTGTCTTTAAACTGGCAAACGTGCACTCAGAAATATTTTCATATCTCTGTTTTGGGTTTTTCCACCATAAAACGTTTGAGGTTTGGCAGGAATCAGAACTGAAGAGGATTCAATTCAATTCAATTCAATTGTATTTATA
>NC_050531.1:24172172-24174399 GCF_002922805.2 Oryzias melastigma | reverse complement strand
CACCAGCAGAGCAGAGTCTCATACAGTGTCAAATGCCTGGCGGTAAAAATGGGTTTTAAGAAGTGTTTTAAAAATGGACAGTGAGGACCTGCCGAATGCTCAGTGGTAAAGCGTTCCACAGCTTCGGTGCACAGATTGAAAATGCTCGTTCCCCCCTGAGCTTCATCTTGGACCTCGGTACCTCCAGGAGAAGCTGATCAGCTGACCTGAGGCTCCGGGTCGGGGTGTAGGGGCAGAGAAGCTCAGAGAGGTACGGCGGTGCACAGTTGTTTAAAGATTTAAAAACAAATAAAAGAATCTTAAAATGAATTCTAAAATTCACAGGCAGCCAGTGAAGGGTAGTCAGGATGGGGGTGATGTGGTCCCTCTTACGCGCTCCAACCAGAACCCGAGCCGCAGCGTTCTGGACCAGCTGGAGACGTGAGAGGGATGACTGGCTAGCTCCAAAATAAAGAGAGTTACAGAGTTAACACCAAAAAAGCCATTTGGTCCAATTTCTACAAACCAAAACCCAGCAAGAGCTGCCAAATTCCACTTAATCTTCTAGAAAATACACTTTATTTAAGTTCATTAAGACATTCATTGAGACATTTCTTCATATAATGTAATTTACAGATATGTACAATTATTGTGATATTTTTCTTTAAATAACAACTTTAACTCCTTATTTTTGACACCAGCATGCATGAGTTCCTTTCAAAATAAAATACATAACTGTACTTATTAAAAATCCTAAAAAAAAACAATCCAGACATGCCACTTTATCTCATTATTACAACAACTAGATGCTAATGTGCAGTATAGATTAGAATACGTACTGAACTTATTTAATATTCATTCAAATTGTTATAATTGTTCGCAAAGGCAAAGAGCCACAATGGAGGGACTGGACTCCTCCTGCTGGTGAAGGCCTCATGTAGAGGATGTGAGGGATTCTTCATGATGGACCTGAAGACGGTCGGAGTTCTCTGCTCTGTCACCTTCTCCACAGGAGCCAGCTTCAGTCCCACCACAGAGCTCGCCCTCCTGAGGATTTTGTTGAGCCGGCAGATGTTCTTCTTGCTGGTGCTGCACCAGCACACAGCAGCATAGAGGAGAGCACTCATCACCACAGACTGATAGAACATGTGCAGCAGCTTTGGGCAGATGTTGAATGAGCGCAGCTTGTGGAGAAAGAACAGCTGGACTGGCTCTTCTTTTAGAGATGGTCTCCATGATCAAGACACCAAGGGTGTCTCAGCCATCCTCACCAAGGGTGAGGTGGCTTAGGTATCTGGTTTAGATCCATCCAGGATGTCTCAGTGAGGAAGGTGTTCCGGGCATGTCCCACCAGAGACCTTGGGGAAGACCCAGGACACGCTGAAGAGATGTAGTCTCTCAACAGGCCAGAGAAAAACTTGGGAATTCTTCAAAGAATACTGTTATACTGTTGCTCCCACAGTGTGATGCCAAATGAACAAAAGAAAATTAATGGATGAGAACAAATGAAACCAAAAACAGCAGAGTGCTAACAGCCAGGAAGTAGACGGGTCAGGACACTTTACATCAGATGCCCATAGGGTGGACCAAACCATTTATTTCCTCCCCAGGTAGTCAAGGTGATGAAAGGATCGACTGTGGCTGGACAGACTGCTGCTCCGAAAGTCTGAAGAAGAAGAAGGTATCAGACCATGTCTGTCCTCTAACCTGTCTCTCCCTCCTGATGCCTCAGCACATTTGCAGTTTAGGCAACAGAACAGATAATGGAAGCAGAGAAACACGCGTCAACTTACCTCAGCTTTGGTGTTAAGAAAAGGGAACCCACAGCTTTATAAAAAGGCTTCGCCTCCTAATCTTTTTAGAGCCTTGAGGTATAGCCTGCAGTCTGAGTCAAGTGCTCTGTTGGGGGAATATGGAACTTTGATATCTTTAGGTTGTGATGGAGCTTGGTCATTCAGACCTTAATATGTGAGAGGAATTTCAAACACAGTTCTACTGGCTACAGACTGCAGAACTAAATTTGACAGGTGGCCGTCCAGAAGGTTTGTAGAGGTCAAGTCAGATATAAAAGAGACGATTTTCTGTGGATTCTTAACAGAAACACTTACGTTTGTAGGGTTGTAAAATACGGCGGGGCAGATCCAGAGACTGCTTCAGTTTCCAATGATTCATTGGTTTTTTGAGTGACAATGAATCTTATAAACTCATGAATCTGTGGGGAAACGGGTTTCTCTGTGGCACAACCTTC